>NW_025728380.1:0-181583 GCF_021461385.2 Schistocerca piceifrons | reverse complement strand
CACGAAGACTGACTCTTCTTACAGTCATGATTTGAACCATTCCTGTGACACTAGTTATAGATTCCGATGCTTCACTCCAGGTTCACTGTATCCCTTGGACCTTCTTATTGACGATGAAACACAGAAATTGAATCGGAATTAAATACAAAAGGCACAATGCCGACTTAGGTACAAGAAGACTAACTCTTCTTACTGACTATGTTTTGAACCATTCCTTTGACACTAGTTATGGATTCCAATGCTTCACTTCAGGTTTACTGTATCCCTCTGACCTTCTTATTGACGAAGAAACACAGAAATTTAATCGGAATTAAATACAAAAGGCACAATGCCGACTTAAGTACAAGAAGACTGACTCACCTTACTGACTATGATATGAACCATCCCTGTGACACTAGTTATAAATTCCGATGCTTCACTTCAGGTTTACTGTATACCTTGGACCTTCTTATTGACGATGAAACACAGAAATTGCATCGGAATTTAATACAAAAGGCACAATGCCGACTTAGGTACAAGAAGACTAACTCTTCTTACTGACTATGTTTTGAACCTTTCCTGTGACACTAGTCATGGATTCCAATGCTTCACTTCAGGTTTACTGTATCCCTCTGACCTTCTTATTGACGATGAAACACAGAAATTGCATCGGAATTGAATACAAAAGGCACAATGCCGAATTAAGTTCAAGAAGACTGACTCTTCTTACTGTTTATTTTTGAACCAGTCCTCTGACACTAGTTATAGACTCCGATGCTTCACTCCAGGTTTACTGTATCCCTTGGTCCTTCTTATTGACGATTAAACACAGAAATTGCATCGGAATTAATTAGAAAAGGCACAATGCCGACTTAAGTACAAGAAGACTGACTCTTCTTACTGACTATGTTTTGAACCATTCCTGTGACACTAGTTATAAATTCCGATGCTACACTTCAGGTTTACTGTATCCCTTGGACATTCTTATTGACGATGAAACACAGAAATTGAATCGGAATTAAATACAAAAGGCACAGTGCAGAATTAAGTACAAGGTGACTGACTCTTCTTAATGTCTATGTTTTGAACCATACTTGTGACACTAGTTATAGATTCCGATGCCTCACTTCAGGTTTACTGTATCCCTTGGACATTCTTATTGACGATTAAACACAGAAATTGCATCGGAATTAAATACAAAATGCAAAATGCCGACTTAAGTACATGAAGACTGACTCTTCTTACTGTCTATGTTTTGAACCATTCCTGTGACACTAGTTATAGATTCCGATGCTACACTGCAGGTTTACTGTATCCGTTGGACCTTCTTATTGACGATGAAACACACAAATCGCATCGGAATTAAATAGAAAAGGCACTATGCTGACGTAAGTACAAGGAGACTGACTCTTCTTACTGTCTATGTTTTGAACCATTCCTGTGACACTAGTTATAGTTTCCGATGCTTCACTCCATTTTACTGTATCCCTGGGACCTTCTTATTGACGATGAAACACAGAAATTGCATCGGAATGAAATAGAAAAGGCACAATGACGACTTAACTACAAGAAGACTGACTCTTCTTACTGACTATGTTTTGAACCATTCCTGTGACACTAGTTATAGACTCCGATCCTTCACTCCAGGTTTACTGTATCCCTTGGTCCTTCTTATTGACGATGATACACAGAAATTGCATCGGAATTAAATACAAGAGGCACAATGACGACTTAAGGACAAGAAGACTGACTCTTCTTACTGACTATGTTTGAACCATTCCTGTGACGCTAGCTATAGATTTCGATGCTTCACTCCAGGTTTACTGTACCCCTCTGACCTTCTTATTGACGATGAAACACAGAAACTGCATCGGAATTAAATACAAAAGGCACAATGCCGACTTAAGTACAAGAAGACTGACTCTTCTTACTGTCTATGTTTTGAACCATTCCATTGACTCTAGTTATAGATTCCGATGCTTCACTCCAGGTTTACTGTATCCCTTGGAACTTGTTATTGACGATGAAACACAGAAATTGCATCGGAATTAAATAGAAAAGGTACAATGCCGACTTAAGTACAAGAAGACTTAATCTTCTTACTGACTATGTATTGAACCATTCCTGTGACACTAGTTATAGATTCCGATTCTTCACTCCAGGTTTACTGTATCCCTTGGACCTTCTTATTGATGATGAAACACAGAAATAGCATCGGAATTAAATACAAAAGGCACAATGACGACTTAAGGACAAGAAGACTGACTCTTCTTACTGACTCTGTTTTGAACCATTCCTGTGACACTAGCTATAGATTTCGATGCTTCACTTCAGGTTTACTGTACACCTCTGACCTTCTTATTGACGATGAACCACAGAAACTGCATCGGAATTAAATACAAAAGGCACAATGCCGACTTAAGAACAAGAAGACTGACTCTTCTTACTGTCTATGTTTTGAACCATTCCATTGACACTAGTTATAGATTCCGATGCTTCACTCCAGGTTTACTGTATCCCTTGGAACTTGTTATTGACGATGAAACACAAAAATTGCATCGGAATTAAATAGAAAAGGTACAATGCCGACTTAAGTACAAGAAGACTTAATCTTCTTACTGACTATGTTTTGAACCATTCCTGTGACACTAGTAATAGATTCCGATGCTTTACCTTAGGTTTACTGTATCCCTTGGACCTTCTTATTGACGATGAAACACAGAAATTTGCATCGGCATTAAATAGAAAAGGCACAATGCCTACTTAAGTACAAGTAGACTGACTCTTCTTACTGACTATGTTTTGAACCATTCCTGTGACACTACTTATAGATTCCGATGCTTCACTTCAGGATTTCTGTATCCCTCCGACCTTCTTATTGACGATGAAACACTGAAATTGCATCGGAATTAAATAGAAAAGGAACAATGCCGACTTAAGTACAAGAAGACTGACTCTTCTTACTGTCTATGTTTTGACCCATCCCTGTGACACTAGTTATAAATTCCGATGCTTCACTTCAGGTTTACAGTATCCCTTGGACCTTCTTATTGACGATGAAACACAGAAATTGCGTCGGAATTAAATACGATAACCATTCCTGTGACACTAGTTATAAATTCCGATGCTTCACTTCAGGTTTACTGTATCCCTTGGACCTTCTTATTGACGATGAAACACAGAAATTGCATCGGAATTAAATACAATATTCACAAAGCAGAATTAAGTACAAGAAGACTTACTCTTCTTACTGTCTATGTTTTGAACCATTCCTGTGACACTAGCTATAGATTACGATGCTTCACTTCAAGTTTCAGGTTTACTGTACCCCTCTGACCTTCTTATTGACGAAGAAACACAGAAATTTCATCGGAATTAAATACAAAAGGCACAATGCCGACTTAAGTACAAGAAGACTGACTCACCTTACTGACTATGATTTGAACCATTCCTGTAACACTAGTTATAAATTCCGATGCTTCACTTCAGGTTTACTGTATACCTTGGACCTTCTTATTGACGATGAAACACAGAAATTGCATCGGAATTAAAAAGAAAAGGCACAATGCCGACTTAAGTACAAGAAGACTGACTCTTCTTACTGTCTATGTTTTTAACCATTCCTGTGACACTAGTTATAGATTCCGATGCTACAGTCCAGGTTTACTGTATCCCTTGGACCTTCTTATTGATGATGAAACACAGAAATTGCATCGGAATTAAATACAAAAGGCAAAATGCCGACTTAAGGACAAGAAGACTGACTCTTCTTACTGACTATGTTTTGACCCATTCCTGTGACACTAGCTATAGATTCTATGCATCACTTCAGGTTTACTGTACCCATCTGACCTTCTTATTGACGATGAAACACAGAAACTGCATCGGAATTAAATACAAAAGGCACAATGCCGACTTAAGTACAAGAAACTGACTCATCTTACAGTCTATGTTTTGAAATATTCCATTGACACTAGTTATAGATTCCGATGCTTCACTCCGGGTTTACTGTATCCCTTAGACCTTGTTATTGACGATGAAACACAGAAATATCATCGGAATTAAATAGAAAAGGTACAATGCTGACTTAAGTACAAGAAGACTGACTCTTCTTACTGATTATGTTTTGAACCATTCCTGTGACAGTAGTTATAGATTCCGATGCTTCACTTCAGGTTTACTGTATCCCTTGGACCTTCTTATTGACGATTAAACACAGAAATTGCATCGGAATTAAATACAAAAGGCAAAATGCCGACTTAAGTACATGAAGACTGACTCTTCTTACTGTCTATGTTTTGAACCATTCCTGTGACACTAGTTATAGATTCCGATGCTACACTCCAGGTTTACTGTATCCGTTGGACCTTCTTATTGACGATGAAACACACAAATCGCATCGGAATTAAATAGAAAAGGCACTATGCCGACGTAAGTACAAGGAGACTGACTCTTCTTACTGTCTATGTTTTGAACCATTCCAATGACACAAGTTATAGATTCCGATGCTTCACTCCAGGTTCACTGTATCCCTCTGACCTTCTTAATGACGATGAAACACAGTCATTGCACCGTAATTAAATACAAAAGGCACAATGCCGACTTAAGTAAAAGAAGACACTGACTCTTCTTACCGTCCATGTTTTGAACCATACCATTGACACTAGTTATAGATTCCGATGCTTCACTCCGGGTTTACTGTATCCCTTGGACCTTCTTATTGACGATGAAACACACAAATTGCATCGGAATTAAATAGAAAAGGCACTATGCCGACTTAAGTACAAGAAGACTGACTCTTCTTACTGACTATGTTTTGAACGATTCCTGTGACACTAGTTATAGATCCCGATGCTTCACTTCAGGTTTACTGTATCCCTTGGACCTTCTTATTGACTATGAAACACAAAAATTGCATCGGAATTAAATACAAAAGGCAAAATGCTGACTGAAGTGCACGAAGACTGACTCTTCTTACGGTCATGATTTGAACCATTCCTGTGACACTAGTTATAGATTCCGATGCTTCACTCCAGGTTCACTGTATCCCTTGGACCTTCTTATTGACGATGAAACACAGAAATTGCATCGGAATTAAATACAAAAGGCACAATGCCGACTTAGGTACAAGAAGACTAACTCTTCTTACTGACTATGTTTTGAACCATTCCTTTGACACTAGTTATGGATTCCAATGCTTCACTTCAGGTTTACTGTATCCCTCTGACCTTCTTACTGACGATGAAACACAGAAATTGCATCTGAAATGAATACAAAAGGCACAATGCCGAATTAAGTTCAAGAAGACTGTCTCTTCTTACTGTCTATTTTTGAACCAGTCCTCTGACACTAGTTATAGACTCCGATGCTTCACTCCAGGTTTACTGTATCCCTTGGTCCTTCTTATTGACGATTAAACACAGATATTGCATCGGAATTAAATAGAAAAGGCACAATGCCGACTTAAGTACAAGAAGACTGACTCTTCTAACTGACTATGTTTTGAATCATTCCTGTGACACTAGTTATAAATTCCGATGCTACACTTCAGGTTTACTGTATCCCTTGGACCTTCTTATTGATGATGAAACACAGAAATTGCATCGGAATTAAATACAAAAGGCACAATGCCGACTTAAGGACAAGAAGACTGACTCTTCTTACTGACTATGTTTTGACCCATTCCTGTGACACTAGCTATAGATTCTAATCTTCACTTCAGGTTTACTGTACCCATCTGACCTTCTTATTGACGATGATACACAGAAACTGCATCGGAATTAAATACAAAAGGCACAATGCCGACTTAAGTACAAGAAGACTGACTCATCTTACAGCCTATGTTTTGAAATATTCCATTGACACTAGTTATAGACTCCGATGCTTCACTCCAGGTTTACTGTATCCCTTAGACCTTGTTATTGACGATGAAACACAGAAATATCATCGGAATTAAATAGAAAAGGTACAATGCCGACTTAAGTACAAGAAGACTGACTCTTCTTACTGATTATGTTTTGAACCATTCCTGTGACACTAGTTATAGATTCCGATGCTTCACTTCAGGTTTACTGTATCCCTTGGACCTTCTTATTGACGATTAAACACAGAAATTGCATCGGAATTAAATACAAAAGGCAAAATGAAGACTTAAGTACATGAAGACTGACTCTTCTTACTGTCTATCTTTTGAACCATTCCTGTGACACTAGTTATAGATTCCGATGCTACACTCCAGGTTTACTGTATCCGTTGGACCTTCTTATTGACGATGAAACACACAAATCGCATCGGAATTAAATAGAAAAGGCACAATGACGACTTAACTACAAGAAGACTGACTCTTCTTACTGACTATGCTTTGAACCATTCCTGTGACACTAGTTATAGACTCCGATCCTTCACTCCAGGTTTACTGTATCCCTTGGACCTTCTTATTGACGATGATACACAGAAATTGCATCGGAATTAAATACAATAGGCACAATGAGGACTTAAGGACAAGAAGACTGACTCTTCTTACTGACTATGTTTTGAACCATTCCTGTGACGCTAGCTATAGATTTCGATGCTTCACTCCAGGTTTACTGTACCCCTCTGACCTTCTTATTGACGAAAAAACACAGAAACTGCATCGGAATTAAATACAAAAGGCACAATGCCGACTTAAGTACAAGAAGACTGACTCTTCTTACAGTCTATGTTTTGAACCATTCCATTGACTCTACTTATAGATTCCGATGCTTCACTCCAGGTTTACTGTATCCCTTGGAACTTGTTATTGACGATGAAACACAGAAATTGCATCGGAATTAAATAGAAAAGGTACAATGCCGACTTAAGTACAAGAAGACTTAATCTTCTTACTGACTATGTATTGAACCATTCCTGTGACACTAGTTATAGATTCCGATTCTTCACTCTAGGTTTACTGTATCCCTTGGACCTTCTTATTGATGATGAAACACAGAAATAGCATCGGAATTAAATACAAAAGGCACAATGACGACTTAAGGACAAGAAGACTGACTCTTCTTACTGACTATGTTTTGAACCATTCCTTTGACACTAGCTATAGATTTCGATGCTTCACTTCAGGTTTACTGTACACCTCTGACCTTCTTGTTGACGATGAAACACAGAAACTGCATCGGAATTAAATACAAAAGGCACAATGCCGACTTAAGTACGAGAAGACTGACTCTGCTTACTGTCTATGTTTTGAACCATTCCATTGACACTAGTTATAGATTCCCATGCTTCACTCCAGGTTTACTGTATCCCTTGGAACTTATTATTGACGATGAAACACAGAAATTGCATCGGAATTAAATAGAAAAGGTACAATGCCGACTTAAGTACAAGAAGACTTAATCTTCTTACTGACTATGTTTTGAACCATTCCTGTGGCACTAGTTATAGATTCCGATGCTTTACCTCAGGTTTACTGTATCCCTTGGACCTTCTTATTGACGATGAAACACAGAAGTTTGCATCGGAATTAAATAGAAAAGGAACAATGCCTACTTAAGTACAAGTAGACTGACTCTTCTTACTGACTATGTTTTGAACCACTCCTGTGACACTACTTATAGATTCCGATGCTTCACTTCAGGATTTCTGTATCCCTCCGACCTTCTTATTGACGATGAAACACTGAAATTGCATCGGAATTAAATAGAAAAGGAACAATGCCGACTTAAGTACAAGAAGACTGACTCTTCTTACTGTCTATGTTTTGACCCATCCCTGTGACACTAGTTATAAATTCCGATGCTTCACTTCAGGTTTACTGTATCCCTTGGACCTTCTTATTGACGATGAAACACAGAAATTGCGTCGGAATTAAATACGATAACCATTCCTGTGACACTAGTTATAAATTCCGATGCTTCACTTCTGGTTGACTGTATCCCTTGGACCCTCTTATTGACGATGAAACACAGAAATTGCATCGGAATTAAATACAATAGGCACAAAGCAGAATTAAGTACAAGAAGACTGACTCTTCTTACTGTCTATGTTTTGAACCATTCCTGTGACACTACCTATAGATTACGATGCTTCACTTCAAGTTTCAGGTTTACCGTACCCCTCTGACCTTCTTATAGACGAAGAAACACAGAAATTTAATCGGAATTAAATACAAAAGGCACAATGCCGACTTAAGTACAAGAAGACTGACTCACCTTACTGACTATGATATGAACCATCCCTGTGACACTAGTTATAAATTCCGATGCTTCACTTCAGGTTTACTGTATACCTTGGACATTCTTATTGACGATGAAACACAGAAATTGCATCGGAATTAAATACAAAAGGCACAATGCCGACTTAAGTACAAGAAGACTAACTCTTCTTACTGACTATGTTTTGAACCTTTCCTGTGACACTAGTTATGGATTCCAATGTTACACTTCAGGTTTACTGTATCCCTTGGACATTCTTATTGACGATGAAACACAGAAATTGAATCGGAATTAAATACAAAAGGCACAGTGCAGAATTAAGTACAAGGTGACTGACTCTTCTTAATGTCTATGTTTTGAACCATTCTTGTGACACTAGTTATAGATTCCGATGCCTCAGTTCAGGTTTACTGTATCCCTTGGACATTCTTATTGACGATTAAACACAGAAATTGCATCGGAATTAAATACAAAATGCAAAATGCCGACTTAAGTACATGAAGACTGACTCTTCTTACTGTCTATGTTTTGAACCATTCCTGTGACACTAGTTATAGATTCCGATGCTACTCTGCAGGTTTACTGTATCCGTTGGACCTTCTTATTGACGATGAAACACACAAATCGCATCGGAATTAAATAGAAAAGGCACTATGCTGACGTAAGTACAAGGAGACTGACTCTTCTTACTGTCTATGTTTTGAACCATTCCTGTGACACTAGTTATAGTTTCCGATGCTTCACTCCATTTTACTGTATCCCTGGGACCTTCTTATTGACGATGAAACACAGTAATTGCATCGGAATTAAATTCAAGAGGCACAATGACGACTTAAGGACAAGAAGACTGACTCTTCTTACTGACTATGTTTTGAACCATTCCTGTGACGCTAGCTATAGATTTCGATGCTTCACTCCAGGTTTACAGTACCCCTCTGACCATCTTATTGACGATGAAACACAGAAACTGCATCGGAATTAAATACAAAAGGCACAATGCCGACTTAAGTACAAGAAGATTGACTCTTCTTACTGTCTATGTTTTGAACCATTCCATTGACTCTAGTTATAGATTCCGATGCTTCACTCCAGGTTTACTGTATCCCTTGGAACTTGTTGTTTACGATGAAACACAGAAATTGCATCGGAATTAAATAGAAAAGGTACAATGCCGACTTAAGTGCAAGAAGACTTAATCTTCTTACTGACTATGTATTGAACCATTCCTGTGACACTAGTTATAGATTCCGATTCTTCACTCCAGGTTTACTGTATCCCTTGGACCTTCTTATTTATGATGAAACACAGATATAGCATCGGAATTAAATACAAAAGGCACAATGACGACTTAAGGACAAGAAGACTGACTCTTCTTACTGACTATGTTTTGAACCATTCCTGTGACACTAGCTATAGATTTCGATGCTTCACTTCAGGTTTACTGTACACCTCTGACCTTCGTATTGACGATGAACCACAGAAACTGCATCGGAATTAAATACAAAAGGCACAATGCCGACTTAAGTACAAGAAGACTGACTCTTCTTACTGTCTATGTTTAGAACCATTCCATTGACACTAGTTATAGATTCCGATGCTTCACTCCAGGTTTACTGTATCCCTTGGAACTTGTTATTGACGATGAAACACAGAAATTGCATCGGAATTAAATAGAAAAGGTACAATGCCGACTTAAGTACAAGAAGACTTAATCTTCTTACTGACTATGTTTTGAACCATTCCTGTGACACTAGTAATAGATTCCGATGCTTTACCTCAGGTTTACTGTATCCCTTGGACCTTCTTATTGACGATGAAACACAGAAATTTTGCATCGGAATTAAATAGAAAAGGCACAATGCCTACTTAAGTACAAGTAGACTGACTCTTCTTACTGACTATGTTTTCAACCATTCCTGTGACACTACTTATAGATTCCGATGCTTCACTTCAGGATTTCTGTATCCCTCCGACCTTCTTATTGACGATGAAACACTGAAATTGCATCGGAATTAAATAGAAAAGGAACAATGCCGATTTAAGTACAAGAAGACTGACTCTTCTTACTGTCTATGTTTTGACCCATCCCTGTGACACTAGTTATAAATTCCGATGCTTCACTTCAGGTTTACAGTATCCCTTGGACCTTCTTATTGACGATGAAACACAGAAATTGCGTCGGAATTAAATACGATAACCATTCCTGTGACACTAGTTATAAATTCCGATGCTTCACTTCAGGTTTACTGTATCCCTTGGACCTCCTTATTGACGATGAAACACAGAAATTGCATCGGAATTAAATACAATATTCACAAAGCAGAATTAAGTACAAGAAGACTGACTCTTCTTACTGTCTATGTTTTGAACCATTCCTGTGACACTAGCTATAGATTACGATGCTTCACTTCAAGTTTCAGGTTTACTGTACCCCTCTGACCTTCTTATTGACGAAGAAACAGAGAAATTTCATCGGAATTAAATACAAAAGGCACAATGCCGACTTAAGTACAAGAAGACTGACTCACCTTACTGACTATGATTTGAACCATTCCTGTAACACTAGTTATAAATTCCGATGCTTCACTTCAGGTTTACTGTATACCTTGGACCTTCTTATTGACGATGAAACACAGAAATTGCATCGGAATTAAAAAGAAAAGGCACAATGCCGACTTAAGTACAAGAAGACTGACTCTTCTTACTGTCTATGTTTTTAACCATTCCTGTGACACTAGTTATAGATTCCGATGCTTCAGTCCAGGTTTACTGTATCCCTTGGACTTTCTTATTGATGATGAAACACAGAAATTGCATCGGAATTAAATACAAAAGGCACAATGCCGACTTAAGGACAAGAAGACTGACTCTTCTTACTGACTATGTTTTGACCCATTCCTGTGACACTAGCTATAGATTCTATGCTTCACTTCAGGTTTACTGTACCCATCTGACCTTCTTATTGACGATGAAACACAGAAACTGCATCGGAATTAATTACAAAAGGCACAATGCCGACTTAAGTACAAGAAACTGACTCATCTTACAGTCTATGTTTTGAAATATTCCATTGACACTAGTTATAGATTCCGATGCTTCACTCCAGGTTTACTGTATCCCTTAGACCTTGTTATTGACGATGAAACACAGAAATATCATCGGAATTAAATAGAAAAGGTACAATGCCGACTTAAGTACAAGAACACTGACTGTTCTTACTGATTATGTTTTGAACCATTCCTGTGACACTAGTTATAGATTCCGATGCTTCACTTCAGGTTTACTGTATCCCTTGGACCTTCTTATTGACGATTAAACACAGAAATTGCATCGGAATTAAATACAAAAGGCAAAATGCCGACTTAAGTACATGAAGACTGACTCTTCTTACTGTCTATGTTTTGAACCATTCCTGTGACACTAGTTATAGATTCCGATGCTACACTCCAGGTTTACTGTATCCGTTGGACCTTCTTATTGACGATGAAACACACAAATCGCATCGGAATTAAATAGAAAAGGCACTATGCCGACGTAAGTACAAGAAGACTGACTCTTCTTACTGTCTATGTTTTGAACCATTCCTGTGACACTAGTTATTGTTTCCGATGCTTCACTCCATTTTACTGTATCCCTGGGACCTTCTTATTTACGATGAAACACAGAAATTGCATCGGAATTAAATAGAAAAGGTACAATGCCGACTTAAGTACAAGAAGACTTAATCTTCTTACTGACTATGTTTTGAACCATTCCTGTGACACTAGTTATAGATACCGATTGTTCACTCCAGGTTTACTGTATCCCTTGGACCTTCTTATTGACGATGAAACACAGAAATTGCATCGGAATTAAATACAATAGGCACAAAGCAGAATTAAGTACAAGAAGACTGACTCTTCTTACTGTCTATGTTTTGAACCATTCCTGTGACACTAGCTATAGATTACGATGCTTCACTTCAAGTTTCAGGTTTACTGTACCCCTCTGACCTTCTTATTGAGGAAGAAACACAGAAATTTCATCGGAATTAAATACAAAAGGCACAATGCCGACTTAAGTACAAGAAGACTGACTCACCTTACTGACTATGATTTGAAACATTCCTGTGACACTAGTTATAAATTCCGATGCTTCACTTCAGGTTTACTGTATACCTTGGACCTTCTTATTGACGATGAAACACAGAAATTGCATCGGAATTAAAAAGAAAAGGCACAATGCCGACTTAAGTACAAGAATACTGACTCTTCTTACTGTCTATGTTTTTAACCATTCCTGTGACACTAGTTATAGATTCCGATGTTTCACTCAAGGTTTACTGTATTACTTGGACCTTCTTATTGAGGATGAAACACAGAAATTGCATCGGAATTAATTACAAAAGGCACAATGCCGGCTTAAGGACAAGAAGACTGACACTTCTTACTGTCTATGTTTTGAACCATTCCTGTGACACTAGCTATAGATTCCGAAGCTTCACTTCAGGTTTACTGTATCCCTTGGACCCTCATATTGACGATGAAACACAGAAATTGCATCGGATTTAAATAGAAAGGGCACAATGTCGACGTAAGTACAAGAAGACTGACTCTTCTTACTGTCTATGCTTTGAACCATTCCTGTTACACTAGTAATAGATTCCGATGCTTCACTCCAGGTTTACTATATCCCATGGACCTTCTTATTGACGATGAAACACAGAAATTGCATCGGAAATAAATAGAAAAGGCACAATGCCGACTTAAGTACAAGAAGACTGACTCTTCTTGCTGACAATGTTTTGAACCATTCCATTGACACTAGTTATAAATTCCGATGCTTCACTTCAGGTTTACTGTATATCTTGGACCTTCTTATTGACGATGAGGCACAGAAATTGCATCGGAATTAAATAGAAAAGGCACAATGCCGACTGATGTACAAGAAGACTGACTCTTCTTACTGACTATGTTTTGAACCATTCCTGTGACACTAGTCACAGATCCGATGCTTCACTTCAGGTTTACTGTTTACCTTGGACCTTCTTATTGACGATGAAACACAGAAATTGCATCGGAATTAAATACAAACTGCACAATGCCGACTTAAGTACAAGAAGACTGACTCTTCCTACTGTCTATGTTTTGAACCATTCCTGTGACACTAGTTATTGATTTCGATGCTTCACTTCAGGTTTACTGTATTCCTTGGACCTTCTTATTGACGATGAAACACAGAAAATGCATCGGAATTTAATACAAAAGGCACAATGCCGACTTAAGTACATGAAGACCGACTCTTCCTACTGACTATGTTTTGAACCATTCCTGTGACACCCGTTATACATTCCGATGCTTCACTTGAGGTTTACTGTATCCCTTGGACCTTGTTATTGACGATGAAACGCAGAAATTGCAGCGGAATTAAATACAAAAGTCACAATGCCGAATTAAGTACAAGAAGACTGACTCTTCTTACTGTCTATGTTTTGAGCCATTTCTGTGACACTAGTTATAGATTCCGATGCTTCACTCCTGGTTTAGTGCATCCCTTGGACCTTCTTATTGACGATGAAACACTGAAATTGCATCGGAATTAAATACAAAAGGCACAATGCCGACTTAAGGACAACAAGATTGACTCTTCTTACTGACTATGCTTTGAACCATTCCTGTGACAGTAGCTATAGATTCCGATGCTTCACTTCAGGTTTACTGTATCCCTCTGACCTTCTTAATGCCGATGAAACACAGACATTGCACCGTAATTAAATACAAAAGGCACAATGCCGACTTAAGTACAAGAAGACTGACTCTTCTTACCGTCCGTGTTTTGAACCATACCATTGACACTAGTTATAGATTCCGATGCTTCACTCCGGGTTTACTGTATCCCTTGGACCTTCTTATTGGCGATGAAACACACAAATTGCTTCGGAATTAAATACAAAAGGCAAAATGCCGACTGAAGTGCACGAAGACTGACTCTTCTTACAGTCTATGATTTGAACCATTCCTGTGACACTAGTTATAGATTCCGATGCATCACTCCAGGTTCACTGTATCCCTTGGACCTTCTTATTGACGACGAAACACAGAAATTGCATCGGACTTAAATACAAAAGGCACAATGCCGACTTAGGTACAAGAAGACTAACTCTTCTTACTGACTATGTTTGAACCAATCCTGTGACACTAGTTATGGATTCCAATGCTTCACTTCAGGTTCACTGTATCCCTCTGACCTTATTGACCATGAAACACAGAAATTGCATCGGAATTGAATACAAAAGGCACAATGCCGAATTAAGTTCAAGAAGACTGACTCTTCTTACTGTCTATTTTTGAACCAGTCCTCTGACACTAGTTATAGACTCCGATGCTTCACTCCAGGTTTACTGTATCCCTTGGTCCTTCTTATTGACGATTAAACGCAGAAATTGCATCGGAATTAAATAGAAAAGGCACAATGCCGACTTAAGTACAAGAAGACTGACTCTTCTTACTGACTATGTTTTGAACCATTCCTGTGACACTAGTTATCAATTCCGATGCTACACTTCAGGTTTACTGTATCCCTTGGACATTCTTATTGACGATGAAACACAGAAATTGAATCGGAATTAAATACAAAAGGCACAGTGCAGAATTAAGTACAAGGAGACTGACTCTTCTTACTGTCTATGTTTTGAACCATTCTTGTGACACTAGTAATAGATTCCAATGCTTCACTCCAGGTTTACTGTATCCCCTGGACCTTCTTATTGATGATGAAACACAGAAATTGCATCGGAATTAAATACAAAAGGCACAATGCCGACTTAAGGACAAGAAGACTGACTCTTCTTACTGACTATGTTTTGAACCATTCCTGTGACACTAGCTATAGATTCTATGCTTCACTTCAGGTTTACTGTACCCATCTGACCTTCTTATTGACGATGAAACACAGAAACTGCATCGGAATTAAAAACAAAAGGCACAATGCTGACTTAAGTACAAGAAGACTGACTCATCTTACAGTCTATGTTTTGAAATATACCATTGACACTAGTTATAGATTCCTATGCTTCACTTCAGGTTTACTGTATCCCTTAGACCTTGTTATTGACGATGAAACACAGAAATATCATCGGTATTAAATAGAAAAGGTACAATGCCGACTTAAGTACAAGAAGACTGACTCTTCTTACTGACTATGTTTTTAACCATTCCTGTGACACTAGTTATAGATTCCGATGCTTCACTTCAGGTTTACTGTACCCCTCTGACCTTCTTATTGACGATGAAACACAGAAACTGCATCGGAATTAAATACAAAAGGCACAATGCCGACTTAAGTACAAGAAGACTGAATCTTCTTACTCTCTATGTTTTGAACCATTCCATTGACACTAGTTATAGATTCCGATGCTTCACTCCAGGTTTACTGTATCCCTTGGAACTTGTTATTGACGATGAAACACAGAAATTGCATCGGAATTAAATAGAAAAGGTACAATGCCGACTTAAGTACAAGAAGACTTAATCTTCTTACTGGCTATGTTTTGAACCATTCCTGTGACACTAGTTATAGATTCCGATTCTTCACTCCAGGTTTATTGTATCCCTTGGACCTTCTTATTGACGATGAAACACAGAAATTGCATCGGAAATAAATACAAACAGCACCAAGTCGACTTAAGGACAAGAAGACTGACTCTTCTTAGTGACTATGTTTTGAACCATTCCTGTGTCACTAGCTATAGATTTTGATGCTTCACTTCAGGTTTACTGTACCCCTCTGACCTTCTTATTGACGAAGAAACACAGAAATTGCATTGGAATTAAATACAAAAGGCACAATGCCGACTT
Source organism: Schistocerca piceifrons (assembly GCF_021461385.2). Taxonomy (NCBI): domain Eukaryota; kingdom Metazoa; phylum Arthropoda; class Insecta; order Orthoptera; family Acrididae; genus Schistocerca; species Schistocerca piceifrons. The sequence continues at coordinate 165,577 of NW_025728380.1, read as the reverse complement.
ATGGACAAGAAGACTGACTATTCTTACTGACTTTGCTTTGAACCATTCCTGTGACACTAGTTATAGATTCCGATGCTACACTTCAAGGTTTACTGTATCCCTCTGACCTTCTTATTGACAATGAAACATAGAAATTGCATCGGAATTCAACAGAAAAGGCACAATGTCGACTTAAGTACAAGAAGACTGACTCTTCTTACTGTCTATGTTTTGAACCATTCCTCTGACACTAGTTATAGATTCCGATGCTTCACTCCAGGTTTACTGTATCCCTTGGACCTTCTTATTGACGATGAAACACAGAAATTGCATCGGAATTAAATACAAAGGCACAATGCCGACTTAAGGACAAGAGGACTGACTCTTCTTACTGACTTTGTTTTGAACCATTCCTGTGACACTAGTTATAGATTCCGATGCTTCACTTCAGGTTTATTGTATCCCTCTGACCTTCTTATTGACGAAGAAACACAGAAATAGCATCGGAATAAAATAGAAAAGGCACAATGTCGACGTAAGTACTAGAAGACTGACTCTTCTTACTGTCTATGTTTTGAACCATTACTGTGACACTAGTTATAGAATCCGATGTTTCACTCCTGGTTTACTATATCCCTTGGACCTTCATATTGACGATGAAACACAGAAATTGCATCAGAAATAAATAGAAAAGGCACAATGTCGACTTAAGTACAAGAAGACTGACTCTTCTTACTGTCTATGTTTTGAACCATTCCTCTGACACTAGTTATAGATTCCGATGCTTCACTCCAGGTTTACTGTATCCCTTGGACCTTCTTATTGACGATGAAACACAGAAATTGCATCGGAATTAAATACAAAGGCACAATGCCGACTTAAGGACAAGAGGACTGACTCTTCTTACTGACTTTGTTTTGAACCATTCCTGTGACACTAGTTATAGATTCCGATGCTTCACTTCAGGTTTATTGTATCCCTCCGACCTTCTTATTGACGATGAAACACTGAAATTGCATCGGAATTAAATAGAAAAGGAACAATGCCGACTTAAGTACAAGAAGACTGACTCTTCTTACTGTCTATGTTTTGAACCATCCCTGTGTCACTAGTTATAAATTCCGATGCTTCACTTCAGGTTTACTGTATCCCTTGGACCTTCTTATTGACGATGAAACACAGATATTGCATCGGAATTAAATACAAAAGGCACAATGCAGAATTAAGTACAAGAAGACTGACTCTCCTTACTGACTTTGTTTTGAACCATTCCTGTGACACTAGTTATAAAATCCGATGATTCACTTCAGTTTTACTGTATCCCTTGGAACTTCTTATTGACGATGAAACACAGAAATTGCATTGGAATTAAATACAAAATGCACAAAGCAGAATTAAGTACAAGAAGACTGACTCTTCTTACTGTCTATGTTTTGAACCATTCCTGTGACACTAGTGATAGATTCCGATGCTTCACTCCAGGTTTACTGTATCCCTTGGACCTTCTTATTGACGATGAAACACAGAAATTGCATCGGAATTAAATACAAAAGGCACTATGCCGACTTAAGGACAAGAAGACTGACTCTTATTACTGCCTATGTTTTGAACCAATCCTGTGACACTAGCTATAGATTCCGATGCTACACTTCAGGTTTTCTGTATCCCTCTCACCTTCTTATTGACGATGAAACACAGAAATTGCATCGGAATTAAATAAAAAAGGCACAATGCCGACTTAAACACAAGAAGACTGACTCTTCTTACTGTCTATGTTTTGAACCATTCCTGTGACACTAGTTATAGATTCCGATGCTTCACATCAGGTCTACTGTATCCCTTCTACCTTCTTATTGACGATGACACACTGAAATTGCATCGTAATTACATATTAAAAGGCACAATGCCGACTTAAGTACATGAAGACCGACTCTTACTACTGACTATGATTTGAACCATTCCCGTGACACTAGTTATAGATTCCGATGCTTCACTTGAGGTTTACTGTATCCCTTGGACCTTCTAATTGACGATGAAACACAGAAATTGCATCGGAAATAAACTCAAAAAGCACAATGTCGACTTAAGTACAAGAATACTGACTCATCTTACTGTCTATGTTTTGTACCGCCCTGTGACACTACTTATAAATTCCGATGCTTCACATCTGGTTTACTGTATCCCTCTGACTTTCTTATTGACGATGAAACACAGAAATTGCATCGGAATTAAATAGAAAAGGCACAATGTCGACGTAAGTACAAGAAGACTGACTCTTCTTACTGTCTATGTTTTGAACCATTCCTGTGACACTAGTTATAGATTCCGATGCTTCACTCCAGGTTTACTATATCCCTTGGACATTCTTATTGACGATGAAACACAGAAATAGCATCGGAATTAAATACAAAAGGCACAATGCCGTCTTAAGGACAAGAGGACTGACTCTTCTTACTGACTTAGTTTTGAACCATTCCTGTGACACTAGTTATAGATTCCGATGCGTCACTCCAGGTTTACTGTATCCCTTGGACCTTCTTATTAAACGATGAAACACAGATATTGCATCGGAATTAATTACAAAAGGCACAATGCCGACTTAAGTACAAGAAGACTGACTCTTCTAACTTACTATGTTTGAACCATTCCTGTGACACTAGCTATAGATTTCGAAGCTTCACTTCAGGTTAACTGTATCCCTTGGACCTTCTTTTTGACGATGAAACACAGAAATTGCATCGGAAGTAAATACCAAAGGCACAATGCCGACTTAAGGACAAGAAGACTGACTCTTCTTACTGACTTTGTTTTGAACCATTCGTGTGACACTAGTTTTAGATTCCGATGCTTCACTCCAGGTTTACTATATCCCTTGGACCTTCTTATTGACGATGAAACACAGAAATTGCGTCGGAAGTAAATAGAAAAGGCACAATGCCGACTTAAGTACAAGAAGACTGACTCTTCTTACTGACTATGTTTTGAACCATTCCATTGACACTAGTTATAGATTCCGATGCTTCACTCCAGGTTTACTGTATCCCTTGGACCTTCTTATTGACGATGAAACACAGAAATTGCATCGGAATTAAATAGAAAATGCACAATGCCGACTTAAGTACAAGAAGACTGACTCTTCTTACTGACTATGTTTTGAACCATCCCTGTGACACTAGTTATAGATTCCGATGCTTCACTATAGGTTTACTGTATCCCTTGGTCCTTCTTATTGACGATGAAACACAGAAATTGCATCGGAATTAAATACAAAAGGCACAATGCCGACTGAAGTACAAGAAGACTGACACTCCTTACTGACTATGCTTTGAAAAATTCCTGTGACACTAGTTATAAACTCCGATGCTTTACTTCAGGTTTACTGTATCGCTTGGACCTTCTTATTGACGTTGAAACACAGAAATTGCATCGGAATTAAATACAAAATGCACAAAGCAGAATTAAGTACAAGAAGACTGACTCTTCTTACTGTCTATGATTTGAAACATTCCTGGGACACTAGTTATAGATTCCGATGCTTCACTCCAGGTTTACTGTATCCCTTGGACCTTGTTATTGACGATGAAACACAGAAATTGCATCGGAATTAAATACAAAAGGCACAATGCCGACTTAAGGCAAGAAGACTGACTCTTGTTACTGACTTTGCTTTGAACCAATTCTGTGACTCTAGTTATAGATTCCGATGCTTCGCTTCAGGTTTATTGTATCCCTCTGACATTCTTATTGACGATGAAACACAGAAATTGCATCGGAATTAAATAGAAAAGGCACAATGCCGACTTAAGTACAGCAAGACTGACTCTTCTTACTGCCTATGTTTTGAACCATTCCTGTGACACTAGTTATAGATTCCGATGCTTCACTTCAGGATTACTGTATCCCTCTGATCTTCTTATTGACGATGAAACACAGAAATTGCATCGGAATATAATTAGAAAAGGCACAATGCCGACTTAAGTACAAGAAGACTGACTCTTCTTACGGTCTATGTTCTGAACCATCCCTGTGGCACTAGTTATAGATTCCGATGCTTCACTCCAGGTTTACTGTATCCCTTGGTCCTTCTTATTGACGATGAAACACAGAAATTGCATCGGAATTTAATAGAAAAGGCACAATGCCGACTTAAGTACAAAAAGACTGACTCTCCTTACTGACTATGTTTTGAACCATTCCTGTGAGACTTGTTATAAATTCCGATGCTTCACTTCAGGTTTACTGTATCCCTTGGACCTTCTTATTGACGATGAAACACAGAAATTGCATCGGAATTAAATACAAAAGGCACAATGCAGAATTAAGTACAAGAAGACTGACTGTTCTTACTGTCAATGATTTGAACCATTCCTATGACACTAGTAATAGATTCCGTTGCTTCACTCCAGGTTTACTGTATCCCTTGGAACTTCTTATTGACGATGAAACACAGAAATTGCATCGGAATTAAATACAAACGGTACAATGCCGACATAAGGACAAGAAGACTGACTCTTCTTACTGACTATGTTTTGAACCATTCCTGTGACACTAGCTATAGATTCCGATGCTTCACCTCAGGTTTACTGTATACCTTTGACCTTCTTATTGACGACGAAACACAGAAATTGCATCGGAATTAAATACAAAAGGCAAAATGCCGACTTAAGTACACGAAGACTGACTCTACTTACTGTCTATGTTTTGAACCATTCCTGTGACACTAGTTATAGATTCCGATGCTACACTCCAGGATTAGTGTATCACTTCGACCTTCTTATTGACGATGAAACATAGAAATTGCATCGGAGTTAAATACGAAAGGCACAATGCCGACTTAAGTACAAGAAGACTGACTCTTCTTACTGACTTTGCTTTGAACCATTCCTGTGACACTAGTTATAGATTCCGATGCTTCACTTCAGGTTTATTGTATACCTCTGACCTTCTTATTGACGATGAAACACAGAAATTGCATCGGAATTAAATAGAAAAAGCACAATGTCGACGTAAGTACAAGAAGACTGACTCTTCTTACTGTCTATGTTTTGAACCATTCCAGTGACACTAGTTATAGATTCCGATGCTTCACTCCGGGTTTACAGTATCCCTTGGACCTTCTTATAGACGATGAAACACAGAAATTGCATCGGAATTAAATACAAAAGGCACAATGCCGATTTAAGTACAAGAAGACTGACACAACTTCCTGACTATGTTTGAACCATTCCTGTGACACTAGTTATAAATTCCGATGCTTCACTTCAGGTTTACTGTATCGCTTGAACCTTCTTATTGACGATGAAACACAGAGATTGCGTCGGAGTTTAATACAAAAGGCACAATGCCGACTTAAGTACAAGAAGACTGACTCTTCTTACTGTCTATGCTTTGAACCATCCCTGTGTCACTAGTTATAGATTCCGATGCTTCACTCTAGGTTTACTGTATCCCTTGGTACTTCTTATTGAGGATGAAACAGAAATTGCATCGGAATTAAATACAAATGGCACAATGCCGACCTAAGTACAAGAAGACTGACTCTTCTTACTGACTATGTTTGAACCATTGCTGTGACACTAGTTATAGATTCTGATGCTTCACTCCAGGTTTACTGTATCCCTTGGACCTTCTTATTGACGATGAAACACAGAAATTGCATCGGAATTAAATACAAAGGCACAATGCCGACTTAAGGACAAGAAGACTGACTCTTCATACTGACTATGTTTTGAACCATTCCTGTGACACTTGCTATAGATTCTGATGATTCACTTCAGGTTTACTGAACCCCTCTGTCCTTCTTATTGACTAAGAAACACAGAAATAGCATCGGAATTAAATACAAAAGGCACAATGCCGACTTCAGTACAAGAACACTGACTCTTCTTACTGTCTATGCTTTGAACCATTCCATTGACACTACTTATAGATTCCGATGCTTCACTCCAGGTTTACTGTATCCCTTGGACCTTGTTATTGACAATGAAACACAGAAATTGCATCGGAATTAAAGTGAAAAGGTACAATGCCGAATTAAGTACAAGAGGACAGACTCTTCTTACTGACTATGTTTTGAACCATTTCTGTGACACCAGTTATAGATTCTGATGCTTCACCTCAGGTTTACTGTATACCTTGGACCTTCCTATTGACGATGAAACACAGAAATTGCATTGGAATTAAATAGAAAAGGCACAATGCCGACTTAAGTACAAGAAGTCTGACTCTATTTACTGACTATGTTTGAACCATTCCTGTGACACTAGTTATAAATTCCGATGCTTCACTTCAGGTTTACTGTATCCCTTGGACCTTCTTACTGACGATGAAACACAGAAATTGCATCGGAATTAAATACAAAAGGCACAATGCCGACTTAAGGACAAGAAGACTGACTCTTCATACTGACTATGCTTTGAACCATTCCTGTGACACTAGCTATAGATTACGATGCTTCACTTCAGGTTTAGTCTATACCTTGGACCTTCTTATTGACGACGAAACACAGATATTCAATCGGAATTAATTACAAACGGCACAATGCCGACTTAAGGACAAGAAGACTGACTTTTCTTACTGACTTTGCTTTGTACCATTCCTGTGACACTAGTTATAGATTCCGATGCTTCACTCCAGGTTTACTGTATCCCTTGGACCTTCTAATTGACGATGAAACACAAAAATTGCATCGGAATTAAATACAAAAGGCAGAATGCAGAATTAAGTACAAGAGGACTGACTCTTCTTACTGTCTATGATTTTAACCATTCCTATGACACTAGTTACAGATTCCGTTGCTTCACTCCAGGTTTACTGTATCCCTTGGAACTTCTTACTGACGATGAAACACAGAAATTGCATCGGAATTAAGTACAAAAGGCACAATGCCGACTTAAGGACAAGAAGACTGACTCTTCATACTGACTATGCTTTGAACCATTCCTGTGACACTAGCTATAGATTACGATGCTTCACTTCAGGTTTAGTCTATACCTTGGACCTTCTTATTGACGACGAAACACAGATATTGCATCGGAATTAATTACAAACGGCACAATGCCGACTTAAGGACAAGAAGACTGACTTTTCTTACTGACTTTGCTTTGTACCATTCCTGTGACACTAGTTATAGATTCCGATGCTTCACTCCAGGTTTACTGTATCCCTTGGACCTTCTAATTGACGATGAAACACAAAAATTGCATCGGAATTAAATACAAAAGGCAAAATGCCGACTGAAGTACACGAAGACCGACTCTTCTTACTGTGCATGATTTGAACTATTCCTGTGACACTAGTTACAGATTCCGATGCTTCAATCCAGGTTTACTGTATCCCTTGACCCTCTTATTGACGATGAAACACAGAAATTGCATCGGAATTAAATACAAAATGCACAACGCCGATTTCAGTACAAGAAGACTAACTCTTCCTACTGACTATGTTTTGAACCATTCCTGTGACACTAGTTATGGATTCCGATGCTTCACTTCAGGTTTACTGTATCCCTCTGACCTTCTTATTGATGATGAAACACAGAAATTGATTCGGAATTAAATACAAAAGGCACAATGCCGACTTAAGAACAAGAAGACTGACTTTTCTTACTGACTATGTTTTGAACCATTCCTGTGACACTAGCTATAGATTCCGATGCTTCACTACAGGTTTATTGTATCCCTCTGACCTTCTTATTGACGATGAAACACAGAAATTGCATCGGAATTAAATAGAAAAGCCACAATGTCGACGTAAGTGCAAGAAGACTGACTCTTCTTACTGTCTATGTTTTGAACCATTCCTGTGACACTAGTTATAGATTCCGATGCTTCACTCCAGGTTTACTATATCCCTTGGACATTCTTATTGACGATGAAACACAGAAATAGCATCGGAATTAAATACAAAAGGCACAATGCCGTCTTAAGGACAAGAGGACTGACCCTTCTTACTGACTTAGTTTTGAACCATTCCTGTGACACTAGTTATAGATTCCGATGCGTCACTCCAGGTTTACTGTATCCCTTGGACCTTCTTATTAAACGATGAAACACAGAAATTGCATCAGAATTAATTACAAAAGGCACAATGCCGACTTAAGTACAAGAAGACTGACTCTTTTAACTGACTATGTTTGAACCATTCCTGTGACACTAGCTATAGATTTCGAAGCTTCACTTCAGGTTTACTGTATCCCTTGGACCTTCTTATTGACGATGAAACACAGAAAATTGCATCGGAAGTAAATACAAAAGGCACAATGCCGACTTAAGGACAAGAAGACTGACTCTTCTTACTGACTTTGTTTTGAACCATTCCTGTGACACTAGTTATAGATTCCGATGCTTCACTCCAGGTTTACTATATCCCTTGGACCTTCTTATTGACGATGAAACACAGAAATTGCGTCGGAATTAAATAGAAAAGGCACAATGCCGACTTAAGTACAAGAATACTCACTCTTCTTACTGACTATGTTTTGAACCATTCCATTGGCACTAGTTATAGATTCCGATGCTTCTCTCCAGGTTTACTGTATCCCTTGGACCTTCTTATTGACGATGAAACACAGAAATTGCATCGGAATTAAATACAAAAGGCACAATTCCGACTTAAGCACAAGAAGACTGACACTCCTTACTGACTATGCTTTGAACCATTCCTGTGACACTAGTTATAAACTCCGATGCTTTACTTCAGGTTTACTGTATCGCTTGGACCTTCTTATTGACGATGAAACACAGAAATTGCATCGGAATTAAATACAAAAGGCACAATGCCGACTTAAGGACAAGAAGACTGACTCTTGTTACTGAGTTTGTTTTTGAACCATTTCTGTGACTCTAGTTATAGATTCCGATGCTTCGCTTCAGGGTTATTGTATCCCTCTGACATTCTTATTGACGATGAAACACAGAAATTGCATCGGAATTAAATACAAAAGGCACAATGCCGACTTAAGTACAACAAGACTGTCTCTTCTTACTGACTATGTTTTGAACCATTCCTGTGACACTAGTTATCGATTCCGATGCTTCACTTCAGGATTACTGTATCCCTCTGACATTCTTATTGTTTATGAAACACAGAAATTGCTCCGGAATTAAATAGAAAAGGCACAATGCCGCCTTAAGTACAAGAAGACTGACTCTTCTTACTGACTATGTTTTGAACCAGTCCTGTGACACTAGTTATAGATTCCGATGCTTCACTAAAGGTTTACTGTATCCCTTGGTCCTTCTTATTGACGATGAAACACAGAAATTGCATGGGAATTAAATACAAAAGGCACAATGCCGACTTAAGTACAAGAAGACTGACACTCCTTACTGACTATGTTTTGAACCATTCATGTGACACTAGTTATAAACTCCGATGCTTTACTTCAGGTTTACTGTATCGCTTGGACCTTCTTATTGACGTTGAAACACAGAAATTGCATCGGAATTAAATACAAAATGCACAATGCAGAATTAAGTACAAGAAGACTGACTCTTCCTACTGTCTATGATATGAAACATTCCTGTGACACTAGTTATAGATTCCGATGCTTCACTCCACGTTTACTGTATATCTTGGACCTTCTTATTGACGATGAAACACAGAAATTGCATCGAAATTAAATACAAAGGGCACAATGCGGACTCAAGTACAAGAAGACTGACTCTCCTTACTGACTATGTTTTGAACCATTCCTGTGACACTAGTTATAAATTCCGATACTTCACTTCAGGATTACTGTGTCCCTCTGACATTCTTATTGACAATGAAACACAGAAATTGCTCCGGAATTAAATAGAAAAGGGACAATGCCGACTTAAGTACAACAAGACTGACTCTTCTGACTGTCTACGCTTTGAACCATCCCTGTGACACTAGTTATAGATTCCAATGCTTCACTCCAAGTTTACTGTATCTCTTGGTCCTTCTTATTGACGATGAAACACAGAAATTGCATCGGAATTAAATACAAAAGGCACAATGCCGACTTAAGTACAAGAAGACTGACTCTCCTTACTGACTATGTTTTGAACCATTCCTGTGACACTAGTTATAAATTCCGATACTTCACTTCAGGTTTACTGTATCCCTCTGACCTTCTTATTGACGATGAAACACAGAAAATGCATCGGAATTAAATACAAAAGGCACAACGCCGACTTAAGTACAACAAGACCGACTCTTCCCACTGACTATGTTTTGAACCATTCCTGTGACACCCGTAATAGATTCCGACGCTTCAATTGATGTTTACTGTATCCCTTGGAACTTCTTATTGACGATGAAACACAGAAATTGCATCGGAGTTAAATACTAAAGGCACAATGCCGACTTAAGTAAAAGAAGACTGACTCTTCTTACTGTCTATGATTTGAACCATTCCTGTGTCAATAGATATAGATTCCGATGCTTCACTCCAGGTTTACTGTATTGGTTGGACTTTCATGTTGACGATGAAACACAGTAATTGCATCAGAATTTAATAGAAAATGCACAATGATGACTTAAGTACAATAAGAATGACTACTCTTACTGACTAAGATTTGAACCATTCGTGTGACACTAGTTATAGATTGCGATGCTTCACTCCAGGTTTACTGTATCCCTTGGACCTTCTTATTGACGATGAAACACAGAAATTGCATCGGAATTAAATACAAAAGGCACAATGTTGACTTAAGGACAAGAAGACTAACTCTTCTTACTGACTATGTTTGAACCATTCCTGTGACACTAGCTATAGATTCTGATGCTTCACTTCAGGTTTACTGTATCCCTCTGACCTTCTTATTGACGATGAAACACAGAAATTGCATCGGAATTAAATACAAAAGGCACAATGCCGACTTAAGTACAAGAAGACTGACTCTTCTTACTGTCTATGTTTTGAACCATACCATTGACACTATTTATAGATTCCGATGCTTCACTCCAGGTTTACTGTATCCCTTGGACCTTCGTATTGACGATGAAACACAGAAATTCCATCGGAATTAAATAGAAAAGGCAAAATGCCGACTAAAGTACACGAAGACCAACTCTTCTTACTGTCTATGATTTGAACCATTCCTATGACACTAGTTACAGATTCCGATGGTTCACTCCATGTTTACTGTATCCCTCGGACCTTCTTATTGAAGATGAAACACAGAAATTGCATCGGAATTAAATACAAAAGGCACAACTCCGACTTAAGTACAAGAAGACTAACTCTTCTTACTGACTATGTTTTGAACCATTCCTGTGACACTAGTTATGGATTCCGATGCTTCACTTCAGGTTTACTGTATCCCTCTGACCTTCTTATTGATGATGAAACACAGAAATTGCATCGGAATTAAATAAAAAAGGCACAATGCCGAATTAAGTTCAAGAAGACTGACTCTTCTTACTGTCTATTTTTGAACCAGTCCTGTGACACTAGTGATAGACTCCGATGCTTCACTCCAGGTTTACTGTATCCCTTGGACCTTCTTATTGACGATGAAACACAGAAATAACATCGGAATTAAATACAAAAGGCACAATGCCGACTTAAGTAAAAGAATTCTGACTCATCTTACTGTCTATGATTTGAACCATTCCTGTGTCAATAGTTATAGATTCCGATGCTTCACTCCAGGTTTACTGTATTGGTTGGACTTTCATGTTGACGATGAAACACAGTAATTGCATCAGAATTTAATAGAAAATGCACAATGATGACTTAAGTACAATAAGAATGACTACTCTTACTGACTAAGTTTTGAACCATTCGTGTGACACTAGTTATAGATTCCGATGCTTCACTCCAGGTTTACTGTATCCCTTGGACCTTCTTATTGACGATGAAACACAGAAATTGCATCGGAATTAATTACAAAAGGCACATTGCCGACTTAAGGACAAGAAGACTGACTCTTCTTACTGACTACGTTTTGAACCATTCCTGTGACACTAGATGTAGATTCCGATGCTTCACTACAGGTTTATTGTATCCCTCTGACCTTCTTATTGACGATGAAACACAGAAATTATATCGGAATAAAATACTAAAGGCACAATGCCGAATTAAGTACAAGAAGACTGACTCTTCTTACTGTCTATGTTTTGAACCATTACTGTGACACTAGTTACAGATTCCGATGCTTCACTCCAGGTTTACTGTATCCCCTGGACCTTCTTATTGACGATGAAACACAGAAATTGCATCGGAATTATATACAAAAGGCACAATGCCGACTTAAGGACAAGAAGACTGACTCTTCTTACTGACTATGTTTTGAACCATTCCTGTGACACTAGCTATAGATTCTGATGCTTCACTTCAGGTTTACTGTATCCCTCTGACCTTCTTATTGACGATGAAACACAGAAATTGCATCGGAATTAAATACAAAAGGCACAATGCCGACTTAAGTACAAGAAGACTGACTCTTCTTATTGTCTACGATTTGAACCATACCATTGACACTATTTATAGATTCCGATCCTTCACTCCAGGTTTACTGTATCCCTTGGACCTTCATATTGACGATGAAACACAGAAATTGCATCGGAATTAAATAGAAGAGGCAAAATGCCGACTGAAGTACACGAAGACCAACTCTTCTTACTGTCTATGATTTGAACGATTCCTGTGACACTAGTTACAGATTCCGATGCTTCACTCCATGTTTACTGTATCCCTCGGACCTTCTTATTGACGATGAAACACAGAAATTGCATCGGAATTAAATACAAAAGGCACAACGCCGACTTAAGTACAAGAAGACTAACTCTTCTTACTGACTATGTTTTGAACCATTCCTGTGACACTAGTTATGGATTCCGATGCTTCACTTCAGGTTTACTGTATCCCTCTGACCTTCTTATTGATGATGAAACACAGAAATTGCATCGGAATTAAATACAAAAGGCACAATGCCGAATTAAGTTCAAGAAGACTGACTCTTCTTACTGTCTATTTTTGAACCAGTCCTGTGACACTAGTGATAGACTCCGATGCTTCACTCTAGCTTTACTGTATCCCTTGGACCTTCTTATTGACGATGAAACACAGAAATAGCATCGGAATTAAATACAAAAGGCACAATGCCGACATAAGTAAAAGAAGTCTGACTCTTCTTGCTGTCTATGATTTGAACCATTCCTGTGACAATAGTTATAGATTCCGATGCTTCACTCCAGGTTTACTGTATCGGTTGGACTTTCATATTGACGATGAAACACAGTAATTGCATCAGAATTAAATAGAAAATGCACAATGATGACTTAAGTACAATAAGAATGACTACTCTTACTGACTAAGTTTTGAACCATTCGTGTGACACTAGTTATAGATTCCGATGCTTCACTCCAGGTTTACTGTATCCCTTGGACCTTCGTATTGACGATGAAACACAGAAATTGCATCGGAATTAATTACAAAAGGCACAATGCCGACTTAAGGACAAGAAGACTGACTCTTCTTACTGACTATGCTTTGAACCATTCCTGTGACACTAGCTGTAGATTCCGATGCTTCACCACAGGTTTATTGTATCCCTCTGACCTTCTTATTGACGATGAAACACAGAAATTGCATCGGAATTAAATACAAAAGGCACAATGCCGACTTAAGTACAAGAAGACTGACTCTTCTAACTGACTATGTTTGAACCATTCCTATGACACTGGCTATAGATTCCGAAGCTTCACTTCAGGTTTACTGTATCCCTTGGACCTTCTTATTGACGATGAAACACAGGAATTGCATCGGAATTAAATACAAAAGACACAATGCCGACTTAAGGACAAGAAGACTGACTCTTCTTACTGACTTTGTTTTGAACCATTCCTGTGACACTAGTTATAGATTCCGATGCTTCACTTCAGGTTTATTGTATCCCTCTGACCTTCTAATTGACGATGAAACACAGAAATTGCATCGGAAATAAATAGAATAGGCACAATGTCGACGTAAGTACAAGAAGACTGACTCTTCTTACTGTCTATGTTTTGAACCATTCCTGTGACACTAGTTAGAGATTCCGATGCTTCTCTCCAGGTTTACTATATCCCTTGGACCTTCTTATTGACGATGAAACACAGAAATTGCATCGGAATTAAATAGCAAAGGCACAATGCCGATTTAAGTACAAGAAGACGGACACACCTTCCTGACTATGTTTGAACCATTCCTGTGACACTAGTTATAGATTCCGATGCTTCACTTCAGGATTTCTGTTTCCCTTGGACATTCTTATTGACGATGAAACACAGACATTGCATCGGAATTAAATACAAAGGCACAATGCCGACTTAAGTACAAGAAGAGTGACTCTTCTTACTGTCTATGCTTTGAACCATCCCTGTGTCACTAGTTATAGATTCCGATGCTTCACTCTAGGTTTACTGTATCCCTTGGTCCTTCTTATTGACGATGAAACAGAAATTGCATCGGAATTAAATACAAATGGCACAATGCCGACTTAAGGACAAGAAGACTGACTCTTCATACTGACTATGTTTTGAACCATTCCTGTGACACTTGCTATAGATTCCGATGATTCACTTCAGGTTTACTGAACCCCTCTGACCTTCTTATTGACGATGAAACACAGAAATAGCATCGGAATTAAATACAGAAGGCACAATGCCGACTTAAGTACAAGAACACTGACTCTTCTTACTGTCTATGCTTTGAACCATTCCATTGACACTACTTATAGATTCCGATGCTTCACTCCAGGTTTACTGTATCCCTTGGACTTTGTTATTGACGATGAAACACAGAAATTGCATCGGAATTAAAGTGAAAAGGTACAATGCCGACTTAAGTACAAGAAGACTGACTCTTCTTACTGACTATGTTTTGAACCATTCCTGTGACACTAGTTATAGATTCTGATGCTTCACCTCAGGTTTACTGTATACCTTGGACCTTCCTATTGACGATGAAACACAGAAATTGCATTGGAATTAAATACAAAAGGCAAAATGCCGACTTAAGTACACGAAGACTGACTCTTCTTACTGTCTATGTTTTGAACCATTCCTGTGACACTAGTTATAGATTCCGATGCTACACTCCAGGTTTACTGTATCCCTGGGACCTTCTTATTGACGATGAAACACAGAAATTGCATCGGAATATAAATAGAAAAGGCACAATGCCGACTTAAGTACAAGAAGACCGACTCTTCTTACGGTCAATGTTCTGAACCATCCCTGCGACACTAGTTATAGATTCCCATGCTTCACTCCAGGTTTACTGTATCCCTTGGTCCTTCTTATTGACGATGAAACACAGAAATTGCATCGGAATTAAATAGAAAAGGCACAATGCCGACTTAAGTACAAGAAGCCTGACTCTCCTTACTGACTATGTTTGAACCATTCCTGTGACACTAGTTATAAATTCCGATGCTTCACTTCAGGTTTACTGTATCCCGTGGACCTTCTTATTGACGATGAAACACAGAAAATGCATCGGAATTAAATACAAAAGGCACAATGCAGAATTAAGTACAAGAAGACTGACTCTTCTTACTGTCTATGATTTGAACCATTCCTATGACACTAGTTACAGATTCCGTTGCTTCACTCCAGGTTTACTGTATCCCTTGGAACGTCTTATTGACGATGAAACACAGAAATTGCATCGGAATTAAATACAAAAGGCACAATGCCGACTTAAGGACAAGAAGACTGACTCTTCATACTGACTATGTTTTGAACCATTCCTGTGCCACTAGCTATAGATTACGATGCTTCACCTCAGGTTTAGTCTATACCTTGGACCTTCTTATTGACGACGAAACACAGATATTGCATCGGAATTAATTACAAACGGCACAATGCCGACTTAAGGACAAGAAGACTGACTCTTCTTACTGACTTTGCTTTGTACCATTCCTATGACACTAGTTATAGATTCCGATGCTTCACTCCAGGTCTACTGTACCCCTTGGTCCTTCTTATTGACGATGAAACACAGAAATTGCATCGGAATTAAATACAAAAGGCACAAAGCCAACTTAAGTACAAGAAGACTGACTCTCCTTACTGACTATGTTTTGAACCATTCCTGTGACACTAGTTATAAATTCCGATGCTTCACTTCAGGTTTACGGTATCCCATGGACCTTCTTATTGACGATGAAACACAGAAAATGCATCGGAATTAAATACAAAAGGCACAATGCCGACTTAAGTACAAGAAGAGCGACTCTTCCTACAGACTATGTTTTGAACCATTCCGGTGACACCCTTTATAGATTCCGACGCTTCACTTGATGTTTACAGTATCCCTTGGACCTTCTTATTGACGATGAAACACAGAAATTGCATCGGAATTAAATTCAAAAGGCACAATGCCGAATTAAGTACAAGAAGACTGACTCTTCTTACTGTCTATGTTTTGAACCAGTACTGTGACACTAGTTACAGATTCCGATGCATCACTCCAGGTTTACTGTATCCCGTGGACGTTCTTAGTGACGATGAAACACAGAAAATGCATCGGAATTAAATACAAATGGCACAGCGCCGACTTAAGTACAAGAAGACTAACTCTTCTTACTGACTATGTTTTGAACCATTCCTGTGACACTAGTTATGGATTCCGATGCTTCACTTCAGGTTTACTGTATCCCTTGGACCATCTAATTGACGATGAAACACAAAAATTGCATCGGAATTAAATACAAAAGGCAAAATGCCGACTGAAGTACACGAAGACCGACTCTTCTTACTGTGCATGATTTGAACTATTCCTGTGACACTAGTTACAGATTCCGATGCTTCACTCCAGGTTTACTGTAACCCTTGGACCCTCTTATTGACGATGAAACACAGAAATTGCATCGGAATTAAATACAAAAGGCACAACGCCGACTTCAGTACAAGTAGACTAACTCTTCCTACTGACTATGTTTTGAACTATTCCTGTGACACTAGTTATGGATTCCGATGCTTCACTTCAGGTTTACTGTATCCCTCTGACCTTCTTATTGATGATGAAACACAGAAATTGCATCGGAAGTAAATACAAAAGGCACAATGCCGACTTAAGGACAAGAAGACTGACTCTTCTTACTGACTTTGTTTTGAACCATTCCTGTGACACTAGTTATAGATTCCGATGCTTCACTCCAGGTTTACTATATCCCTTGGACCTTCTTATTGACGATGAAACACAGATATTGCGTTGGAATTAAATAGAAAAGGCACAATGCCGACTTAAGTACAAGAGGACTCACTCTTTTTACTGACTATGTTTTGAACCATTCCATTGACACTAGTTATAGATTCCGATGCTTCACTCCAGGTTTACTGTATCCCTTGGACCTTCTTATTGACGATGAAACACAGAAATTGCATCGGAATTAAATAGAAAATGCACAATGCCGACTTAAGTACAGGAAGACTGACTCTTCTTACTGACTATGTTTTGAACCATTCCTGTGACACTAGTTATGGATTCCGATGCTTCACTTCAGGTTTACTGTATCCCTTGGACCTTCTAATTGACGATGAAACACAAAAATTGCATCGGAATTAAATACAAAAGGCAAAATGCCGGCTGAAGTACACGAAGACCGACTCTTCTTACTGTGCATGATTTGAACTATTCCTGTGACACTAGTTACAGATTCCGATGCTTCACTCCAGGTTTACTGTATCCCTTGGACCCTCGTATTGACGATGAAACACAGAAATTGCATCGGAATTAAATACAAAAGGCACAACGCCGACTTCAGTACAAGAAGACTAACTCTTCCTACTGACTATGTTTGAACCGTTCCTGTGACACTAGTTATGGATTCCGATGCTTCACTTCAGGTTTACTGTATCCCTCTGACCTTCTTATTGAAGATGAAACACAGATATTGCATCGGAATTAAATACAAAAGGCACAATGCCGACTTAAGGACATGAAGACTGACTTTTCTTACTGACTATGTTTTGAACCATTCCTGTGACACTAGCTATAGATTCCGATGCTTCACTACAGGTTTATTGTATCCCTCTGACCTTCTTATTGACGATGAAACACAGAAATTGCATCGATATTAAATAGAAAAGGCACAATGTCGACGTAAGTACAAGAAGACTGACTCTTCTTACTGTCTATGTTTTGAACCATTCCTGTGACACTAGTTATAGATTTCGAAGCTTCACTCCAGGTTTACTGTATCCCTTGGACCTTCTTATTGACGATGAAACACAGAAATTGCATCGGAATTAAATACAAAAGGCACAATGCCGACTTAAGGACAAACAGACTGACTCTTCTTACTGACTTTGTTTTGAACCATTCCTGTGACACTAGTTATAGATTCCGATGCTTCACTTCAGGTTTATTGTATCCCTCTGACCTTCTTATTGACGATGAAACACAGAAATTGCATCGGAAATAAATAGAATAGGCACAATGTCGACGTAAGTACGAGAAGACTGACTCTTCTTACTGTCTATGTTTCGAACCATTCCTGTGACACTAGTTATAGATTCCGATGCTTCACTCCAGGTTTACTGTATATCTTGGACCTTCTTATTGACGATGAAACACAGAAATTGCATCGAAACTAAATACAAAGGGCACAATGCCGACTTAAGTACAAGAAGACTGACTCTCCTTACTGACTATGTTTTGAACCATTCCTATGACACTAGTTATAAATTCCGATTCTCCACTTCAGGTTTACTGTATCCCTTGGACCTTCTTATTGACGATGAAACACAGAAAATGCATCGGAATTTAATAGAAAAGGGACAATCCCGACTTAAGTACAACAAGACTGAATCTTCTTACTGACTATGTTTTGAACCAGTCCTGTGACACTAGTTATAGATTCCGATGCTTCACTAAAGGTTTACTGTATCCCTTGGACCTTCTTATTGACGATGAAACACAGAAAATGCATCGGAATTAAATACAAAAGGCACAACGCCGACTTAAGTACAACAAGACCGACTCTTTCCACTGACTATGTTTTGAACCATTCCTGTGACACCCGTAATAGATTCCGACGCTTCACTTGATGTTTACTGTATCCCTTGGAACTTCTTATTGACGATGAAACACAGAAATTGCATCGGAATTAAATACTAAAGGCACAATGCCGAATTATGTACAAGAAGACTGACTCTTCTTAGTGTCTATGCTTTGAACCATTACTGTGACACTAGTTACAGATTCCGATGCTCACTCCAGGTTTACTGTATCCCTTGGATCTTCTTATTGACGATGAAACACAGAAATTGCATCGGAATTATATACAAAAGGCACAATGCCGACTTAAGGACAAGAAGACTGACTCTTCTTACTGACTATGTTTTGAACCATTCCTGTGACACTAGCTATAGATTCTGATGCTTCACTTCAGGTTTACTGTATCCCTCTGACCTTCTTATTGACGATGAAACACAGAAATTGCATCGGAATTAAATACAAAAGGCACAATGCCGACTTAAGTACAAGAAGACTGACTCTTCTTACTGTCTATGTTTTGAACCATACCATTGACACTATTTATAGATTCCGATGCTTCACTCCAGGTTTCCTGTATCCCTCGGACCTTCTTATTGACGATGAAACACAGAAATGGCATCGGAATTAAATACAAAAGGCACAACGCCGACTTAAGTACAACAAGACTGACTCTTCTTACTGACTATGCTTTGAACCATTCCTGTGACACTAGTTATCGATTCCAATGCTTCACTTCAGGATTACTGTATCCCTCTGACATTCTTATTGACGATGAAACATAGAAATTGCTCCGGAATTAAATAGAAAAGGCACAATGCCGCCTTAAGTACAAGAAGACTGACTCTTCTGACTGTCTACGTTTTGAACCATCCCTGTGACACTAGTTATAGATTCCAATGCTTCACTCCAGGTTTACTGTATCCCTTGGTCCTTCTTATTTACGATGAAACACAGAAATTGCATCGGAATTAAATACAAAAGGCACAATGCCGACTTAAGTACAAGAAGACTGATTCTCCTTACTGACTATGTTTTGAACCACTCCTGTGACACTAGTTATAAATTCCGATACTTCACTTCAGGTTTACTGTATCCCTTGGACCTTCTTATTGACGATGAAACACAGAAAATGCATCGGAATTAAATACAAAAGGCACAACGCCGACTTAAGTACAACAAGACCGACTCTTCCCACTGACTATGTTTTGAACCATTCCTGTGACACTAGCTATAGATTCTGATGCTTCACTTCAGGTTTACTGTATCCCTCTGACCTTCTTATTGATGATGAAACACAGAAATTGCATCGGAATTAAATACAAAAGGCACAATGCCGAATTAAGTTCAAGATGACAGACTCTTCTTACTGTCTATTTTTGAACCAGTCCTGTGACACTAGTGATAGACTCCGATGCTTCACTCCAGGTTTACTGTATCCCTTGGACCTTCTTATTGACGATGAAACACAGAAATAGCATCGGAATTAAATACAAAAGGCACAATGCCGACTTAAGTACAACAAGACTGACTCTTCTTACTGACTATGTTTTGAACCATTCCTGTGACACTAGTTATCGATTCCGATGCTTCACTTCAGGATTACTGTATCCCTCTGACATTCTTATTGACGATGAAACACAGAAATTGCTCCGGAATTAAATAGAAAAGGCACAATGCCGCCTTAAGTACAAGAAGACTGACTCTTCTGACTGTCTACGTTTTGAACCATCCCTTTGACACTAGTTATAGATTCCAATGCTTCACTCCAGGTTTACTGTATCCCTTGGTCCTTCTTATTTACGATGAAACACAGAAATTGCATCGGAATTAAATACAAAAGGCACAATGCCGACTTAAGTACAAGAAGACTGATTCTCCTTACTGACTATGTTTTGAACCATTCCTGTGACACTAGTTATAAATTCCGATACTTCACTTCAGGTTTACTGTATCCCTTGGACCTTCTTATTGACGATGAAACACAGAAAATGCATCGGAATTAAATACAAAAGGCACAATGCCGAATTAAGTACAAGAAGACTGACTCTTCTTACTGTCTATGTTTTGAACCTTTACTGTGACACTAGTTACAGATTCCGATGCTTCACTCCAGGTTTACTGTATCCCTTGGATCTTCTTATTGACGATGAAACACAGAAATTGCATCGGAATTATATACAAAAGGCACAATGCCGACTTAAGGACAAGAAGAGTGACTCTTCTTACTGACTATGTTTTGAACCATTCCTGTGACACTAGCTATAGATTCTGATGCTTCACTTCAGGTTTACTGTATCCCTCTGACCTTCTTATTGACGATGAAACACAGAAATTGCATCGGAATTAAATACTAAAGGCACAATGCCGAATTAAGTACAAGAAGACTGACTCTTCTTACTGTCTATGTTTTGATCCATTACTGTGACACTAGTTACAGATTCCGATGCTACTCCAGGTTTACTGTATCCCTTGGATCTTCTTATTGACGATGAAACACAGAAATTGCACCGGAATTATATACAAAAGGCACAATGCCGACTTAAGGATAAGAAGACTGACTCTTTTTACTGACAATGTTTTAAACCATTCCTGTGACACTAGCTATAGATTCAGATGCTTCACTTCAGGTTTACTGTATCCCTCTGACCTTTTTATTGACGATGAAACACAGAAATTGCATCGGAATGAAATACAAAAGGCACAATGCCGACTTAAGTACAAGAAGACTGACTCTTCTTACTGTCTATGTTTTGAACCATACCATTGACACTATTTATAGATTCCGATGCTTCACTCCAGGTTTACTGTATCCCTTGGACCTTCGTATTGACGATGAAACACAGAAATGGCATCGGAATTAAATAGAAAAGGCAAAATGCCGACTAAAGTACACGAAGACCAACTCTTCTTACTGTCTATGATTTGAACCATTCCTGTGACACTAGTTACAGATTCCGATGCTTCACTCCATGTTTACTGTATCCCTCGGACCTTCTTATTGACGATGAAACACAGAAATTGCATCGGAATTAAATACAAAAGGCACAACGCCGACTTAAGTACAAGAAGACTAACTCTTCTTACTGACTATGTTTTGAAACATTCCTGTGACACTAGTTATGGATTCCGATGCTTCACTTCAGGTTTACTGTATCCCTCTGACCTTCTTATTGGTGATGAAACACAGAAATTGCATCGGAATTAAATACAAAAGGCACAATGCCGAATTAAGTTCAAGAAGACTGACTCTTCTTACTGTCTATTTTTGAACCAGTCCTGTGACACTAGTGATAGACTCCGATGCTTCACTCCAGGTTTACTGTATCCCTTGGACCTTCTTATTGACGATGAAACACAGAAATAGCATCGGAATTAAATACAAAAGGCACAATGCCGACTTAATTACAACAAGACTGACTCTTCTTACTGACTATGTTTCGAACCATTCCTGTGACACTAGTTATCGATTCCGATGCATCACTTCAGGATTACTGTATCCCTCTGACATTCTTATTGACGATGAAACACAGAAATTGCTCCGGAATTAAATAGAAAAGGCACAATGCCGCCTTAAGTACAAGAAGACTGACTCTTCTGACTGTCTACGTTTTGAACCATCCCTGTGACACTAGTTATAGATTCCAATGCTTCACTACAGGTTTACTGTATCCCTTGGTCCTTCTTATTTATTATGAAACACAGAAATTGCATCGGAATTAAATACAAAAGGCACAATGCCGACTTAAGTACAAGAAGACTGACTCTCCTTACTGACTATGTTTTGAACCATTCCTGTGACACTAGTTATAAATTCCGATACTTCACTTCAGGTTTACTGTATCCCTTGGACCTTCGTATTGACGATGAAACACAGAAAATGCATCGGAATTAAATACATAAGGCACAACGCCGACTTAAGTACAACAAGACCGACTCTTCCCACTCACTATGTTTTGAACCATTCCTGTGACACCCGTAATAGATTCCGACGTTTCACTTGATGTTTACTGTATCCCTTGGAACTTCTTATTGACGATGAAACACAGTAATTGCATCGGAATTAAATACTAAAGGCACAATGCCGAATTAAGTACAAGAAGACTGACTCTTCTTACTGTCTATGTTTTGAACCAGTACTGTGACACTAGTTCCGATGCATCACTCCAGGTTTACTGTATCCCGTGGACGTTCTTAGTGACGATGAAACACAGAAAATGCATCGGAATTAAATACAAATGGCACAACGCCGACTTAAGTACAAGAAGACTAACTCTTCTTACTGACTATGCTTTGAACCATTCCTGTGACACTAGTTATGGATTCCGATGCTTCACTTCAGGTTTACTGTATCCCTTGGACCTTCTAATTGACGATGAAACACAAAAATTGCATCGGAATTAAATACAAAAGGCAAAATGCCGACTGAAGTACACGAAGACCGACTCTTCTTACTGTGCATGATTTGAACTATTCCTGTGACACTAGTTACAGATTCCGATGCTTCACTCCAGGTTTACTGTATCCCTTGGACCCTCTTATTGACGATGAAACACAGACATTGCATCGGAATTAAATACAAAAGGCACAACGCCGACTTCAGTACAAGAAGACTAACTCTTCCTACTGACTATGTTTTGAACCATTCCTGTGACACTAGTTATGGATTCCGATGCTTCACTTCAGGTTTACTGTATCCCTCTGACCTTCTTATTGATGATGAAACACAGAAATTGCATCGGAATTAAATACAAAAGGCACAATGCCGACTTAAGAACAAGAAGACTGACTTTTCTTACTGACTATGGTTTGAACCGTTCCTGTGACACTAGCTATAGATTCCGATGCTTCACTACAGGTTTATTGTATCCCTCTGACCTTCTTATTGACGATGGAACACAGAAATTGCATCGGAATTAAATAGAAAAGGCACAATGTCGACATAAGTACAAGAAGACTGACTCTTCTTACTGTCTATGTTTTGAACCTTTCCTGTGACACTAGTTATAGATTCCGATGCTTCACTCCAGGTTTACTATATCCCTTGGACATTCTTATTGACGATGAAACACAGAAATAGCATCGGAATTAAATACAAAAGGCACAATGCCGTCTTAAGGGCAAGAGGACTGACTCTTCTTACTGACTTAGTTTTGAACCATTCCTGTGACACTAGTTATAGATTCCGATGCGTCACTCCAGGTTTACTGTATCCCTTGGACCTTCTTATTAAACGATGAAACACAGAAATTGCATCAGAATTAATTACAAAAGGCACAATGCCGACTTAAGTACAAGAAAACTGACTCTTCTAACTGACTATGTTTGAACCATTCCTGTGACACTAGCTATAGATTTCGAAGCTTCACTTCAGGTTTACTGTATCCCTTGGACCTTCTTATTGACGATGAAACACAGAAATTGCATCGGAAGTAAATACAAAAGGCACAATGCCGACTTAAGGACAAGAAGACTGACTCTTCTTACTGACTTTGTTTTGAACCATTCCTGTGACACTAGTTATAGATTCCGATGCTTCACTCTAGGTTTACTATATCCCTTGGACCTTCTTATTGACGATGAAACACAGAAATTGCGTCGGAATTAAATAGAAAAGGCACAATGCCGACTTAAGTACAAGAAGACTCACTCTTCTTACTGACTATGTTTTGAACCATTCCATTGACACTAGTTATAGATTCCGATGCTTCACTCCAGGTTTACTGTATCCCTTGGACCTTCTTATTGACGATGAAACACAGAAATTGCATCGGAATTAAATAGAAAATGCACAATGCCGACTTAAGTACAAGAAGACTGACTCTTCTTACTGACTATGTTTGAACCATCCCTGTGACACTAGTTATAGATTCCGATGCTTCACTATAGGTTTACTGTATCCCTTGGTCCTTCTTATTGACGATGAAACACAGAAATTGCATCGGAATTAAATACAAAAGGCACAATTCCGACTTAAGTACAAGAAGACTGACACTCCTTACTGACTATGCTTTGAACCATTCCTGTGACACTAGTTATAAACTCCGATGCTTTACTTCAGGTTTACTGTATCGCTTGGACCTTCTTATTGACGATGAAACACAGAAATTGCATCGGAATTAAATACAAAAGGCACAATGCCGACTTAAGTACAACAAGACTGTCTCTTCTTACTGACTATGATTTGAACCATTCCTGTGACACTAGTTATCGATTCCGATGCTTCACTTCAGGATTACTGTATCCCTCTGACATTCTTATTGACGATGAATCACAGAAATTGCTCCGGAATTAAATAGAAAAGGCACAATGCCGCCTTAAGTACAAGAAGACTGACTCTTCTTACTGACTTTGTTTTGAACCATTACTGTGACACTAGTTATAGATTCCGATGCTTCACTTCAGGTTTATTGTATCCCTCTGACCTTCTTATTGACGATGAAACACAGAAATTGCATCGGAATTAAATAGAAAAGGCACAATGTCGACGTAAGTACAAGAAGACTGACTCTTCTTACTGTCTATGATTTGAACCAATCCTGTGACACTAGTTATCGATTCCGATGCTTCACTTCTGGATTACTGTATCCCTCTGACATTCTTATTGACGATGAAACACAGAAATTGCATCGGAATTAGTTACAAAAGGCACAATGCCGACTTAAGGACATGAAGACTGACTTTTCTTACTGACTATGTTTTGAACCATTCCTGTGACACTAGTTATAATTTCGAAGCTTCACTTCAGGTTTACTGTATCCCTTGGACCTTCTTATTGACGATGAAACACAGAAATTGCATCGGAAGTAAATACAAAAGGCACAATGCCGACTTAAGGACAAGAAGACTGACTCTTCTTACTGACTTTGTTTTGAACCATTCCTGTGACACTAGTTATAGATTCCGATGCTTCACTCCAGGTTTCCTATATCCCTTTGACCTTCTTATTGACGATGAAACACAGAAATTGCGTCGGAATTAAATACAAAAGGCACAATGCCGTCTTAAGGACAAGAGGACTGAGTCTTCTTACTGACTTAGTTTTGAACCATTCCTGTGACACTAGTTATAGATTCCTATGCGTCACTCCAGGTTTACTGTATCCCTTGGACCTTCTTATTAAACGATGAAACACAGAAATTGCATCAGAATTAATTACAAAAGGCACAATGCCGACTTAAGTACTAGAAGACTGACTCTTCTAACTGACTATGTTTGAACCATTCCTGTGACACTAGCTATAGATTTCGAAGCTTCACTCAGGTTTACTGTATCCCTTGGACCTTCTTATTGACGATGAAACACAGAAATTGCATCGGAAGTAAATACAAAAGGCACAATGCCGACTTAAGTACAAGAAGACTCACTCTTCTTACTGACTATGTTTTGAACCATTCCATTGACACTAGTTATAGATTCCGATGCTTCACTCCAGGTTTACTGTATCCCTTGGACCTTCTTATTGACGATGAAACACAGAAATTGCATCGGAATTAAATTCAAAAGGCACAATGCCGGAATAAGTACAAGAAGACTGACTCTTCTTACTGTCTATGTTTTGAACCAGTACTGTGACACTAGTTACAGATTCCGATGCATCGCTCCAGGTTTACTGTATCCCGTGGACGTTCTTAGTGACGATGAAACACAGAAAATGCATCGAAATTAAATACAAATGGCACAACGCCGACTTAAGTACAAGAAGACTAACTCTTCTTACTGACTATGTTTTGAACCATTCCTGTGACAGTAGATATTGATTCCGATGCTTCACTTCAGGTTTACTGTATCCCTTGGACCTTCTAATTGACGATGAAACACAAAAATTGCATCGGAATTAAATACAAAAGGCAAAATGCCGACTGAAGTACACGAAGACCGACTCTTCTTACTGTGCATGATTTGAACTATTCCTGTGACACTAGTTACAGATTCCGATGCATCACTCCAGGTTTACTGTATCCCTTGGACCCTCTTATTGACGATGAAACACAGAAATTGCATCGGAATTAAATACAAAAGGCACAACGCCGACTTCAGTACAAGAAGAGTAACTCTTACTACTGACTATGTTTTGAACCATTCCTGTGACACTAGTTATGGATTCCAATGCTTCACTTCAGGTTTACTGTATCCCTCTGACCTTCTTATTGATGATGAAACACAGAAATTGCATCGGAATTAAATACAAAAGGCATAATGCCGACTTAAGAACAAGAAGACTGACTTTTCTTACTGACTATGTTTTGAACCATTCCTGTGACACTAGCTATAGATTCCGATGCTTCACTACAGGTTTATTGTATCCCTCTGACCTTCTTATTGACGATGAAACACAGAAACTGC
Source organism: Schistocerca piceifrons (assembly GCF_021461385.2). Taxonomy (NCBI): domain Eukaryota; kingdom Metazoa; phylum Arthropoda; class Insecta; order Orthoptera; family Acrididae; genus Schistocerca; species Schistocerca piceifrons. Next base: position 138,294 of record NW_025728380.1, on the reverse strand, counting down.
ATCGGAATTAAATAGAAAAGGCACAATGTCGACGTAAGTACAAGAAGACTGACTCTTCTTACTGTCTATGTTTTGAACCATTCCTGTGACACTAGTTATCGATTCCGATGCTTCACTTCAGGATTACTGTATCCCTCTGACATTCTTATTGACGATGAAACACAGAAATTGCATCGGAATTAGTTACAAAAGGCACAATGCCGACTTAAGGACATGAGGACTGACTCTTCTTACTGACTTTGTTTTGAACCATTCCTGTGACACTAGTTATAGATTCCGATGCTTCACTTCAGGTTTAATGTATCCCTAGGACCTTCTTATTGACGATGAAACACAGAAATTGCATCGGAATTTAATACAAAAGGCACAATGCCGCCTTAAGTACAAGAAGACTGACTCTTCTTACTGACTTTGTTTTGAACCATTCCTGTGACACTAGTTATAGATTCCGATGCTTCACTTCAGGTTTATTGTATCCCTATGACCTTCTTATTGACGATGAAACACAGAAATTGCATCGGAATTAAATAGAAAAGGCACAATGTCGACGTAGGTACAAGAAGACTGACTCTTCTTACTGTCTATGATTTGTACCAATCCTGTGACACTAGTTATCGACTCCGATGCTTCACTTCAGGATTACTGTATCCCTCTGACATTCTTGTTGACGATGAAACACAGAAATTCCATCGGAATTAGTTACAAAAGGCACAATGCCGACTTAAGGACATGAAGACTGACTTTTCTTACTGACTATGTTTTGAACCATTCCTGTGACACTAGTTATAGATTTCGAAGCTTCACTTCAGGTTTACTGTATCCCTTGGACCTTCTTATTGACGATGAAACACAGAAATTGCATCGGAAGTAAATACAAAAGGCACAATGCCGACTTAAGGACAAGAAGACTGACTCTTCTTACTGACTTTGTTTTGAACCATTCCTGTGACACTACCTATAGATTCCGATGCTTCACTCCAGGTTTACTATATCCCTTTGACCTTCTTATTGACGATGAAACACAGAAATTGCGTCGGAATTAAATACAAAAGGCACAATGCCGTCTTAAGGACAAGAGGACTGACTCTTCTTACTGACTTAGTTTTGAACCATTCCTGTGACACTAGTTATAGATTCCGATGCGTCACTCCAGGTTTACTGTATCCCTTGGACCTTCTTATTAAACGATGAAACACAGAAATTGCATCAGAATTAATTACAAAAGGCACAATGCCGACTTAAGTACTAGAAGACTGACTCTTCTAACTGACTATGTTTGAACGATTCCTGTGACACTAGCTATAGATTTCGAAGCTTCACTTCAGGTTTACTGTATCCCTTGGACCTTCTTATTGACGATGAAACACAGAAATTGCATCGGAAGTAAATACAAAAGGCACAATGCCGACTTAAGTACAAGAAGACTCACTCTTCTTACTGACTATGTTTTGAACCATTCCATTGACACTAGTTATAGATTCCGATGCTTCACTCCAGGTTTACTGTATCCCTTGGACCTTCTTATTGACGATGAAACACAGAAATTGCATCGGAATTAAATTCAAAAGGCACAATGCCGGAATAAGTACAAGAAGACTGACTCTTCTTACTGTCTATGTTTTGAACCAGTACTGTGACACTAGTTACAGATTCCGATGCATCACTCCAGGTTTACTGTATCCCGTGGACGTTCTTAGTGACGATGAAACACAGAAAATGCATCGGAATTAAATACAAGTGGCACAACGCCGACTTAAGTACAAGAAGACTAACTCTTCTTACTGACTATGTTTTGAACCATTCCTGTGACAGTAGTTATGGATTCCGATGCTTCACTTCAGGTTTACTGTATCCCTTGGACCTTCTAATTGACGATGAAACACAAAAATTGCATCGGAATTAAATACAAAAGGGAAAATGCCGACTGAAGTACACGAAGACCGACTCTTCTTACTGTGCATGATTTGAACTATTCCTGTGACACTAGTTACAGATTCCGATGCTTCACTCCAGGTTTACTGTATCCCTTGGACCCTCTTATTGACGATGAAACACAGAAATTGCATCGGAATTAAATACAAAAGGCACAACGCCGACTTCAGTACAAGAAGACTAACTCTTCCTACTGACTATGTTTTGAACCATTCCTGTGACACTAGTTATGGATTCCGATGCTTCGCTTCAGGTTTACTGTATCCCTCTGACCTTCTTATTGATGATGAAACACAGAAATTGCATCGGAATTAAATACAAAAGGCACAATGCCGACTTAAGAACAAGAAGACTGAATTTTCTTACTGACTATGTTTTCAACCATTCCTGTGACACTAGCTATAGATTCCGATGCTTCACTACAGGTTTATTGTATCCCTTGGACCTTCTTATTGACGATGAAACACAGAAATTGCATCGGAATTTAATACAAAAGGCACAATGCGGACTTAAGGACAAACAGACTGACTCTTCTTACTGACTTTGTTTTGAACCATTCCTGTGACACTAGTTATAGATTCCGATGCTTCACTTCAGGTTTATTGTATCCCTCTGACCTTCTTATTGACGATGAAACACAGAAATTGCATCGGAAATAAATAGAATAGGCACAATGTCGACGTAAGTACAAGAAGACTGACTCTTCTTACTGTCTATGTTTTGAACCATTCCTGTGGCACTAGTTATCGATTCCGATGCTTCACTTCAGGATTACTGTATCCCTCTGACATTCTTATTGACGATGAAACACAGAAATTGCATCGGAATTAGTTACAAAAGGCACAATGCCTACTTAAGTACAAGAAGACTGACTCTTCTTACTTACTATGTTTTGAACCATTCCATTGACACTAGTTATAGATTCCGATGCTTCACTCCAGGTTTACTGTATACCTTGGACCTTCTTATTGACGATGAAACACAGAAATTGCATCGGAATTAAATAGAAAATGCACAATACCGACTTAAGTACAAGAAGACTGACTCTTCTTACTGACTATGTTTTGAACCAGTCCTGTGACACTAGTTATAGATTCCGATGCTTCACTAAAGGTTTACTGTATCCCTTGGTCCTTCTTATTGACGATGAAACACAGAAATTGCATGGGAATTAAATACAAAAGGCACAATGCCGACTTAAGTACAAGAAGACTGACACTCCTTACTGACTATGTTTTGAACCATTCCTGTGACACTAGTTATAAACTCCGATGCTTTACTTCAGGTTTACTGTATCGCTTGGACCTTCTTATTGACGTTGAAACACAGAAATTGCATCGGAATTAAATACAAAATGCACAAAGCAGAATTAAGTACAAGAAGACTGACTCTTCTTACTGTCTATGATTTGAAACATTCCTGTGACACTAGTTATAGATTCTGATGCTTCACTCCAGGTTTACTGTATATCTTGGACCTTCTTATTGACGATGAAACGCAGATATTGCATCGAAATTAAATAGAAAGGGCACAATGCCGACTTAAGTACAAGAAGACTGACTCTCCTTACTGGCTATGTTTTGAACCATTCCTGTGACACTAGTTATAAATTCCGATACTTCACTTCAGGTTTACAGTATCCCTTGGACCTTCTTATCGACAATGAAACACAGAAAATGCATCGGAATTTAATAGAAAAGGGACAATGCCGACTTAAGTACAACAAGACTGATTCTTCTTACTGACTATGTTTTGAACCATTCCTGTGACACTAGTTATCGATTCCGATGCTTCACTTCAGGATTACTGTATAACTCTGACATTCTTATTGACGATGAAACACAGAAATTGCTCCGGAATTAAATAGAAAAGGCACAATGCCGTCTTAAGTACAAGAAGACTGACTCTTCTGACTGTCTACGTTTTGAACCATCCCTGTGACACAAGTTATAGATTCCAATGCTTCACTCCAGGTTTACTGTATCCCTTGGTCCTTCTTATTGACGATGAAACACAGAAATTGCATCGGAATTAAATACAAAAGGCACAATGCCGACATAAGTACAAGAAGACTGACTCTCCTTACTGACTATGTTTTGAACCATTCCTGTGACACCAGTTATAAATTCCGATACTTCACTTCAGGTTTACTGTATCCCTTGGACCTTCTTATTGACGATGAAACACAGAAAATGCATCGGAATTAAATACAAAAGGCACAACGCCGACTTAAGTACAACAAGACCGACTCTTCCCACTGACTATGTTTTGAACCATTCCTGTGGCACCCGTAATAGATTCCGACGCTTCACTTGATGTTTACTGTATCCCTTGGAACTTCTTATTGACGATGAAACACAGAAATTGCATCGGAATTAAATACTAAAGGCACAATGCCGAATTAAGTACAAGAAGATTGACTCTACTTACTTTCTATGTTTTGAACCATTACTGTGACACTAGTTACAGATTCCGATGCTCGCTCCAGGTTTACTGTATCCCTTGGATCTTCTTATTGACGATGAAACACAGAAATTGCATCGGAATTATATACAAAAGGCACAATGCCGACTTATGGACAAGAAGACTGACTCTTCTTACTGACTATGTTTTGAACCATTCCTGTGACACTAGCTATAGATTCTGATGCTTCACTTCAGGTTTACTGTATCCCTCTGACCTTCTTATTGACGATGAAACACAGAAATTGCATCGGAATTATATACAAAAGGCACAATGCCGACTTAAGTACAAGAAGACTGACTCTTCTTACTGTCTATGTTTTGAACCATACCATTGACACTATTTATAGATTCCGATGCTTCACTCCAGGTTTACTGTATCCCTTGGACCTTCGTATTGACGATGAAACACAGAAATTGCATCGGAATTAAATAGAAAAGGCAAAATGCCGACTAAAGTACGCGAAGACCAACTCTTCTTACTGTCTATGATTTGAACCATTCCTGTGACACTAGTTACAGATTCCGAAGCTTCACTCCATGTTTACTGTATCCCTCGAACCTTCTTATTGACGATGAAACACAGAAATTGCATCGGAATTAAATACAAAAGGCACAACGCCGACTTAAGTACAAGAAGACTAACTCTTCATACTGACTATGTTTTGAACCATTCCTGTGACACTAGTTATGGATTCCGATGCTTCACTTCAGGTTTACTGTATCCCTCTGACCTTCTTATTGATGATGAAACACAGAAATTGCATCGGAATTAAATACAAAAGGCACAATGCCGAATTAAGTTCAAGAAGACTGACTCTTCTTACTGTCTATTTTTGAACCAGTCCTGTGACACTAGTGATAGACTCCGATGCTTCACTCCAGGTTTACTGTATCCCTTGGACCTTCTTATTGACGATGAAACACAGAAATAGCATCGGAATTAAATACAAAAGGCACAATGCCGACTTAAGTACAACAAGACTGACTCTTCCTACTGACTATGTTTTGAACCATTCCTGTGTCACTAGTTATCGATTCCGATGCTTCACTTCAGGATTACTGTATCCCTCTGACATTCTTATTGACGATGAAACACAGAAATTGCTCCGGAATTAAATAGAAAAGGCACAATGCCGCCTTAAGTACAAGAAGACTGACTCTTCTTACTGACTTTGTTTTGAGCCATTCCTGTGACACTAGTTATAGATTCCGATGCTTCACTTCAGGTTTATTGTATCCCTCTGACCTTCTTATTGACGATGAAACACAGAAATTGCATCGGAATTAAATAGAAAAGGCACAATGTCGACGTAAGTACAAGAAGACTGACTCTTCTTACTGTCTATGGTTTGAACCATTCCTGTGACACTAGTTATCGATTCCGATGCTTCACTTCAGGATTACTGTACCCCTCTGACATTCTTATTGACGATGAAACACAGAAATTGCATCGGAATTAGTTACAAAAGGCGCAATGCCGACTTAAGGACATGAAGACTGACTTTTCTTACTGACTATGATTTGAACCATTCCTGTGACACTAGTTATAGATTTCGAAGCTTCACTTCAGGTTTACTGTATCCCTTGGACCTTCTTATTGACGATGAAACACAGAAATTGCATCGGAAGTAAATACAAAAAGCACAATGCCGACTTAAGGACAAGAAGACTGACTCTTGTTACTGACTTTGTTTTGAACCATTCCTGTGACACTAGTTATAGATTCCGATGCTCGCTCCAGGTTTACTGTATCCCTTGGATCTTCTTATTGACGATGAAACACAGAAATTGCATCGGAATTATATACAAAAGGCACAATGCCGACTTAAGGACAAGAAGACTGACTCTTCTTACTGACTATGTTTTGAACCATTCCTGTGACACTAGCTATAGATTCTGATGCTTCACTTCAGGTTTACTGTATCCCTCTGACCTTCTTATTGACGATGAAACACAGAAATTGCATCGGAATTATATACAAAAGGCACAATGCCGACTTAAGTACAAGAAGACTGACTCTTCTTACTGTCTATGTTTTGAACCATACCATTGACACTATTTATAGATTCCGATGCTTCACTCCAGGTTTACTGTATCCCTTGGACCTTCGTATTGACGATGAAACACAGAAATTGCATCGGAATTAAATAGAAAAGGCAAAATGCCGACTAAAGTACACGAAGACCAACTCTTCTTACTGTCTATGATTTGAACCATTCCTGTGACACTAGTTACAGATTCCGATGCTTCACTCCATGTTTACTGTATCCCTCGAACCTTCTTATTGACGATGAAACACAGAAATTGCATCGGAATTAAATACAAAAGGCACAACGCCGACTTAAGTACAAGAAGACTAACTCTTCATACTGACTATGTTTTGAACCATTCCTGTGACACTAGTTATGGATTCCGATGCTTCACTTCAGGTTTACTGTATCCCTCTGACCTTCTTATTGATGATGAAACACAGAAATTGCATCGGAATTAAATACAAAAGGCACAATGCCGAATTAAGTTCAAGAAGACTGACTCTTCTTACTGTCTATTTTTGAACCAGTCCTGTGACACTAGTGATAGACTCCGATGCTTCACTCCAGGTTTACTGTATCCCTTGGACCTTCTTATTGACGATGAAACACAGAAATAGCATCGGAATTAAATACAAAAGGCACAATGCCGACTTAAGTACAACAAGACTGACTCTTCCTACTAACTATGTTTTGAACCATTCCTGTGTCACTAGTTATCGATTCCGATGCTTCACTTCAGGATTACTGTATCCCTCTGACATTCTTATTGACGATGAAACACAGAAATTGCTCCGGAATTAAATAGAAAAGGCACAATGCCGCCTTAAGTACAAGAAGACTGACTCTTCTGACTGTCTACGTTTTGAACCATCCCTGTGACACTAGTTATAGATTCCAATGCTTCACTCCAGGTTTACTGTATCCCTTGGTCCTTCTTATTTACGATGAAACACAGAAATTGCATCGGAATTAAATACAAAAGGCACAATGCCGACTTAAGTACAAGAAGACTCACTCTTCTTACTGACTATGTTTTGAACCATTCCATTGACACTAGTTATAGATTCCGATGCTTCACTCCAGGTTTACTGTATCCCTTGGACCTTCTTATTGACGATGAAACACAGAAATTGCATCGGAATTAAATACAAAAGGCACAATGCCGACTTAAGTACAAGAAGACTGACACTATTTACTGACTATGCTTTGAACCATTCCTGTGACACTAGTTATAAACTCCGATGCTTTACTTCAGGTTTACTGTATCGCTTGGACCTTCTTATTGACGATGAAACACAGAAATTGCATCGGAATTAAATACAAAAGGCACAATGCCGACTTAAGGACAAGAAGACTGACTCTTCTTACTGACTTTGTTTTGAACCATTTCTGTGACTCTAGTTATAGATTCCGATGCTTCGCTTCAGGTTTATTGTATCCCTCTGACATTCTTATTCACGATGAAACATAGAAATTGCATCGGAATTAAATAGAAAAGGCACAATGCCGACTTAAGTACAACAAGACTGTCTCTTCTTACTGACTATGTTTGAACCATTCCTGTGACACTAGTTATCGATTCCGATGCTTCACTTCAGGATTACTGTATCCCTCTGACATTCTTATTGACGATGAAACACAGAAATTGCTCCGGAATTAAATAGAAAAGGCACAATGCCGCCTTAAGTACAAGAAGACTGACTCTTCTTACTGACTTTGTTTTGAACCATTCCTGTGACACCAGTTATAGATTCCGATGCTTCACTTCAGGTTTATTGTATCCCTCTGACCTTCTTATTGACGATGAAACACAGAAATTGCATCGGAATTAAATAGAAAAGGCACAATGTCGACGTAAGTACAAGAAGACTGACTCTTCTTACTGTCTATGTTTTGAACCATTCCTGTGACACTAGTTATCGATTCTGATGCTTCACTTCAGGATTACTGTACCCCTCTGACATTCTTATTGACGATGAAACACAGAAATTGCATCGGAATTAGTTACAAAAGGCGCAATGCCGACTTAAGGACATGAAGACTGACTTTTCTTACTGACTATGATTTGAACCATTCCTGGGACACTAGTTATAGATTTCGAAGCTTCACTTCAGGTTTACTGTATCCCTTGGACCTTCTTATTGACGATGAAACACAGAAATTGCATCGGAAGTAAATACAAAAAGCACAATGCCGACTTAAGGACAAGAAGACTTACTCTTCTTACTGACTTTGTTTTGAACCATTCCTGTGACACTAGTTATAGATTCCGATGCTTCACTCCAGGTTTACTATATCCCTTGGACCTTCTTATTGACGATGAAACACAGAAATTGCGTCGGAATTAAATACAAAAGGCACAATGCCGTCTTAAGGACAAGAGGACTGATTCTTCTTACTGACTTAGTTTTGAACCATTCCTGTGACACTAGTTATAGTTTCCGATGCTTCACTCCAGGTTTACTGTATCCCTTGGACCTTCTTATTGACGATGAAACACAGAAATTGCATCGGAATTAAATTCAAAAGGCACAATGCCGGAATAAGTACAAGAAGACTGACTCTTCTTACTGTCTCTGTTTTGAACCAGTACTGTGACACTAGTTACAGATTCCGATGCATCACTCCATGTTTACTGTATCCCGTGGACGTTCTTAGTGACGATGAAACACAGAAAATGCATCGGAAATAAATACAAATGGCACAACGCCGACTTAAGTACAAGAAGACTAACTCTTCTTACTGACTATGTTTTGAACCATTCCTGTGACACTAGTTATTAATTCCGATGCTTCACTTCAGGTTTACTGTATCCCTTGGACCTTCTAATTGACGATGAAACACAAAAATTGCATCGGAATTAAATACAAAAGGCAAAATGCCGACTGAAGTACACGAAGACCGACTCTTCTTACTGTGCATGATTTGAACTATTCCTGTGACACTAGTTACAGATTCCGATGCTTCACTCCAGGTTTACTGTATCCCTTGGACCCTCTTATTGACGATGAAACACAGAAATTGCATCGGAATTAAATAGAAAAGGCACAATGTCGACGTAAGTACAAGAAGACTGACTCTTCTTACTGTCTATGTTTTGAACCATTCCTGTGACACTAGTTATCGATTCCGATGCTTCACTTCAGGATTACTGTATCCCTCTGACATTCTTATTGATGATGAAACACAGAAATTGCATCAGAATTAGTTACAAAAGGCACAATGCCGACTTAAGGACATGAAGACTGACTTTTCTTCCTGACTATGTTTTGAACCATTCCTGTGACACTAGCTATAGATTCCGATGCTTCACTTCAGGTTTACTGTATCCCTTGGACCTTCTAATTGACGATGAAACACAAAAATTGCATCGGAATTAAATACAAAAGGCAAAATGCCGACTGAAGTACACGAAGACCGACTCTTCTTACTGTGCATGATTTGAACTATTCCTGTGACACTAGTTACAGATTTCGAAGCTTCACTCCAGGTTTACTGTATCCCTTGGACCTTTTTATTGACGATGAAACACAGAAATTGCATCGGAATTAAATACAAAAGGCACAATGCTGACTTAAGGACAAACAGACTGACTCTTCTTACTGACTTTGTTTTGAACCATTCCTGTGACACTAGTTATAGATTCCGATGCTTCACTTCAATTTTATTGTATCCCTCTGACCTTCTTATTGACGATGAAACACAGAAATTGCATCGGAAATAAATAGAATTGGCACAATGTCGACGTAAGTACGAGAAGACTTACTCTTCTTACTGTCTATGTTTCGAACCATTCCTGTGACACTAGTTATAGATTCCGATGCTTCACTCCAGGTTTACTATATCCCTTGGACCTTCTTATTGACGATGAAACACAGAAATTGCATCGGAATTAAATAGAAAAGGCACAATGCCTACTTAAGTACAAGAAGACTGACTCTTCTTACTGACTATGTTTTGAACCATTCCATTGACACTAGTTATAGATTCCGATGCTTTACTCCAGGTTTACTGTATACCTTCGACCTTCTTATTGACGATAAAACACAGAAATTGCATCGGAATTAAATAGAAAATGCACAATACCGACTTAAGTACAAGAAGACTGACTCTTCTTACTGACTATGTTTTGAACCAGTCCTGTGACACTATTTATAGATTCCGATGCTTCACTAAAGGTTTACTGTATCCCTTGGTCCTTCTTATTGACGATGAAACACAAAAATTGCATGGGAATTAAATACAAAAGGCACAATGCCGACTTAAGTACAAGAAGACTGACACTCCTTACTGACTATGTTTTGAACCATTCCTGTGACACTAGTTATAAACTCCGATGCTTTACTTCAGGTTTACTGTATCGCTTGGACCTTCTTATTGACGTTGAAACACAGAAATTGCATCGGAATTAAATACAAAATGCACGAAGCAGAATTAAGTACAAGAAGACTGACTCTTCTTACTGTCTATGATTTGAAACATACCTGTGACACTAGTTATAGATTCCGATGCTTCACTCCAGGTTTACTGTATATCTTGGACCTTCTTATTGACGATGAAACACAGAAATTGCATCGAAATCAAATACAAAGGGCAGAATGCCGACTTAAGTACAAGAAGACTGACTCTCCTTACTGACTATGTTTTGAACCATTCCTGTGACACTAGTTATAAATTCCGATACTTCACTTCAGGTTTACTGTATCCCTTGGACCTTCTTATTGACGATGAAACACAGAAAATGCATCGGAATTTAATAGAAAAGGGACAATGCCGACTTAAGTACAACAAGACTGACTCTTCTTACTGACTATGTTTTGAACCATTCCTGTGACACTAGTTATCGATTCCGATGCTTCACTTCAGGATTACTGTATCCCTCTGACATTCTTATTGACGATGAAACACAGAAATTGCTCCGGAATTAAATAGAAAAGGCGCAATTTCGCCTTAAGTACAAGAAGACAGACTCTTCTGACTGTCTACGTTTTGAACCATCCCTGTGACACTAGTTATAGATTCCAATGCTTCACTCCAGGTTTACTGTATCCCTTGGTCCTCCTTATTGACGATGAAACACAGAAATTGCATCGGAATTAAATACAAAAGGCACAATGCCGACTTAAGTACAAGAAGACTGACTCTCCTTACTGACTATGTTTTGAACCATTCCTGTGACACTAGTTATAAATTCCGATACTTCACTTCAGGTTTACTGTATCCCTTGGACCTTCTTATTGACGATGAAACACAGAAAATGCATCGGAATTAAATACAAAAGGCACAACGCCGACTTAAGTACAACAAGACCGACTCTTCCCACTGACTATGTTTTGAACCATTCCTGTGACACCCGTAATAGATTCCGACGCTTCACTTGATGTTTACTGTATCCCTTGGAACTTCTTGTTGACGATGAAACACAGTAATTGCATCGGAATTAAATACTAAGGCACAATGCCGAATTAAGTACAAGAAGACTGACTCTTCTTACTGTCTATGTTTTGAACCATACCATTGACACTATTTATAGATTCCGATGCTTCACTCCAGGTTTACTGTATCCCTTGGACCTTCATATTGACGATGAAACACAGAAATTGCATCGGAATTAAATAGAAGAGGCAAAATGCCGACTGAAGTACACGAAGACCAACTCTTCTTACTGTCTATGATTTGAACCATTCCTGTGACACTAGTTACAGATTCCGATGCTTCACTCCATGTTTACTGTATCCCTCGGACCTTCTTATTGACGATGAAACACAGAAATTGCATCGGAATTAAATACAAAAGGCACAACGCCGACTTAAGTACAAGAAGACTAACTCTTCTTACTGACTATGTTTTGAACCATTCCTGTGACACTAGTTATGGAATCCGATGCTTCACTTCAGGTTTACTGTATCCCTCTGACCTTCTTATTGATGATGAAACACAGAAATTGCATCGGAATTAAATACAAAAGGCACAATGCCGAATTAAGTTCAAGAAGACTGACTCTTCTTACTGTCTATTTTTGAACCAGTCCTGTGACACTAGTGATAGACTCCGATGCTTCACTCCAGGTTTACTGTATCCCTTGGACCTTCTTATTGACGATGAAACACAGAAATAGCATCGGAATTAAATACAAAAGGCACAATGCCGACATAAGTAAAAGAAGTCTGACTCTTCTTGCTGTCTATGATTTGAACTATCCCTGTGACAATAGTTATAGATTCCGATGCTTCACTCCAGGTTTACTGTATCGGTTGGACTTTCATATTGACGATGAAACACAGTAATTGCATCAGAATTAAATAGAAAATGCACAATGATGACTTAAGTACAATAAGAATGACTACTCTTACTGACTAAGTTTTGAACCATTCGTGTGACACTAGTTATAGATTCCGATGCTTCACTCCAGGTTTACTGTATCCCTTGGACCTTCTTATTGACGATGAAACACAGAAATTGCATCGGAATTAATTACAAAAGGCACAATGCCGACTTAAGTACAAGAAGACTGACTCTTCTTACTGACTATGCTTTGAACCATTCCTGTGACACTAGCTGTAGATTCCGATGCTTCACCACAGGTTTATTGTATCCCCCTGACCTTCTTATTGATGATGAAACACAGAAATTGCATCGGAATTAAATAGCAAAGGCACAATGTCGACGTAAGTACAAGAAGACTGACTCTTCTTACTGTCTATGTTTTGAACCATTCCTGTGACACTAGTTATAGATTCCGATGCTTCACTCTAGGTTTACTATATCCCTTGGACATTCTTATTGACGATGAAACACAGAAATTGCATCGGAATTAAATACAAAAGGCACAATGCCGTCTTAAGAACAAGAGGACTGACTCTTCTTACTGACTTAGTTTTGAACCATTCCTGTGACACTAGTTGTAGGTTCCGATGCGTCACTCCAGGTTTACTGTATCCCTTGAACCTTCTTATTAAACGATGAAACACAGAAATTGCATCGGAATTAATTATAAAAGGCACAATGCCGACTTAAGTACAAGAAGACTGACTCTTCTAACTGACTATGTTTGAACCGTTCCTGTGACACTGGCTATAGATTCCGAAGCTTCACTTCAGGTTTTCTGTATCCCTTGGACCTTCTTGTTGACGATGAAACACAGAAATTGCATCGGAATTAAATACAAAAGGCACAATGCCGACTTAAGGACAAGAAGACTGACTCTTCTTACTGTCTATGTTTTGAACCATTCCTGTGACACTAGTTATAGATTCCGATGCTTCACTCCAGGTTTACTATATCCCTTGGACATTCTTATTGACGATGAAACACAGAAATTGCATCGGAATTAAATACAAAAGGCACAATGCCGTCTTAAGGACAAGAGGACTGACTCTTCTTACTGACTTAGTTTTGAACCATTCCTGTGACACTAGTTATAGATTCCGAAGCGTCACTCCAGGTTTACTGTATCCCTTGGACCTTCTTATTAAACGATGAAACACAGAAATTGCATCGGAATTAATTACAAAAGGCACAATGCCGACTTAAGTACAAGAAGACTGACTCTTCTAACTGACTATGTTTGAACCATTCCTATGACACTGGCTATAGATTCCGAAGCTTCACTTCAGGTTTACTGTATCCCTTGGACCTTCTTATTGACGATGAAACACAGAAATTGCATCGGAATTAAATACAAAAGGCACAATGCCGACTTAAGGACAAGAAGACTGACTCATCTTACTGACTTTGTTTTGAACCATTCCTGTGACACTAGTTATAGATTCCGATGCTTCACTTCAGGATTATTGTATCCCTCTGACCTTCTTATTGACGATGAAACACAGAAATTGCATCGGAAATAAATAGAATAGGCACAATGTCGACGTAAGTACAAGAAGACTGACTCTTCTTACTGTCTATGTTTTGAACCATTGTTGTGACACTAGTTATAGATTCCGATGCTTGTTTCCAGGTTTACTATATCCCTTGGACCTTCTTATTGACGATGAAACACAGAAAATGCATCGGAATTAAATAGAAAAGGCACAATGCCGATTTAAGTACAAGAAGACTGACACACCTTCCTGACTATGTTTGAACCATTCCTGTGACACTAGTTATAGATTCCGATGCTTCATTTCAGGATTTCTGTTTCCCTTGGACATTCTTATTGACGATGAAACACAGACATTGCATCGGAATTAAATACAAAGGCACAATGCCGACTTAAGTACAAGAAGACTGACTCTTCTTACTGACTATGTTTTGAACCATCCCTGTGACACTAGTTATAGATTCCGATGCTTCACTAAAGGTTTACTGTATCCCTTGGTCCCTCTTATTGACGATGAAACACAGAAATTTCATCGGAATTATATACAAAAGGCACAATGCCGACTTAAGTACAAGAAGACTGACACTCCTTACTGACTATGTTTTGAACCATTCCTGTGACACTAGTTATAAACTCCGATGCTTTACTTCAGGTTTACTGTATCGCTTGGACCTTCTTATTGACGTTGAAACACAGAAATTGCATCGGAATTAAATACAAAATGCACAAAGCAGAGTTAAGTACAAGAAGACTGACTCTTCTTACTGTCTATGATTTGAAACATTCCTGTGACACTAGTTATAGATTCCGATGCTTCACTCCAGGTATTCTGTATCCCTTGGACCTTCTTATTGACGATGAAACACAGAAATTGCATCGGAATTAAATACAAAAGGCACAATGCCGACTTAAGGACAAGAAGACTGACTCTTCTTACTGACTTTGCTTTGAACCATTCCTGTGACACTAGTTATAGATTCCGATGCTTCACTTCAGGTTTATTGTATCCCTCTGACCTTCTTATTGACGATGAAACACAGAAATAGCATCGGAAATAAATAGAATAGGCACAATGTCGACGTAAGTACAAGAAGACTGACTCTTCATACTGTCTATGTTTCGAACCATTCCTGTGACACTAGTTATAGATTCCGATGCTTCACTCCAGGTTTACTATATCCCTTGGACCTTCTTATTGACGATGAAACACAGAAATTGCATCGGAATTAAATAGAAAAGGCACAATGCATACTTAAGTACAAGAAGACTGACTCTTCTTACTGACTATGTTTTGAACCATTCCATTGACACTAGTTATATATTCCGATGCTTCACTTCAGGTTTACTGTACCCCTTGGACCTTCTTATTGACGATGAAACACAGAAATTGCATCGGAATTAAATACAAAAGGCACAATGCCGACTTAAGGACAAGAAGACTGACTCTTGTTACTGACTTTGTTTTGAACCATTTCTGTGACACTAGTTGTAGATTCCGATGCTTCGCTTCAGGTTTATTGTATCCCTCTGACATTCTTATTGACGATGAAACACAGAAATTGCATCGGATTTAAATAGAAAAGGCACAATGCCGACTTAAGTACAACAAGACTGACTCTTCTTACTGACTATGTTTTGAACCATTCCTGTGACACTAGTTATCGATTCCGATGCTTCACATCAGGATTACTGTATCCCTCTGACATTCTTATTGACGATGAAACACAGAAATTACTCCGGAATTGAATAGAAAAGGCACAATGCCGCCTTAAGTACAAGAAGACTGACTCTTCTGACTGTCTACGTTTTGAACCATCCCTGTGACACTAGTTATAGATTCCGATGCTTCACTCCAGGTTTACTGTATCCCTTGGTCCTTCTTATTGACGATGAAACACAGAAATTGCATCGGAATTAAATACAAAAGGCACAATGCCGACTTAAGTACAAGAAGACTGACTCTCCTTACTCACTATGTTTTGAACCATTCCTGTGACACTAGTTATAAATTCCGATGCTTCACTTCAGGTTTACTGTATCCCTTGGACCATCTTATTGACGATGAAACACAGAAAATGCATCGGAATTAATTACAAAAGGCACAACGCCGACTTAAGTACAAGAAGACCGACTCTTCCCACTGACTATGTTTTGAACCATTCCTGTGACACCCGTAATAGATTCCGACGCTTCACTTGATGTTTACTGTATCCCTTGGAACTTCTTATTGACGATGAAACACAGAAATTGCATCGGAATTAAATACTAAAGGCACAATGCCGACTTAAGTACAAGAAGACTGACTCTTCTTACTGTCTATGTTTTGAACCATTACTGTGACACTAGTTACAGATTCCGATGCTTCACTCCAGGTTTACTGTATGCCTTGGACCTTCTTATTGACGATGAAAAACAGAAATTGCATCGGAATTATATACAAAAGGCACAATGCCGACTTAAGGACAAGAAAACTGACTCTTCTTACTGACTATGTTTTGAACCATTCCTGTGACACTAGCTATAGATTCTGATGCATCACTTCAGGTTTACTGTATCCCTCTGACCTTCTTATTGACGATGAAACACAGAAATTGCATCGGAATTAAATACAAAAGGCACAATGCCGACTTAAGTACAAGAGGACTGACTCTTCTTACAGTCTTGGTTTTGAACCATACCATTGACACTATTTATAGATTCCGATGCTTCACTCCAGGTTTACTGTATCCCTTGGACCTTCATATTGACGATGAAACACAGAAATTGCATCGGAATTAAATAGAAAAGGCAAAATGCCGACTGAAGTACACGAAGACATACTCTTCTTACTGTCTATGTTTTGAACCATACAATTGACACTATTTTTAGATTCCGATGCTTCACTCCAGGTTTACTGTATCCCTTGGACCTTCTTATTGACGATGAAACACAGAAATTGCATCGGAATTAAATACAAAAGGCACAACGCCGACTTAAGTACAAGAAGACTAACTCTTCTTACTGACTATGTTTTGAACCATTCCTGTGACACTAGTTATGGATTTCGATGCTTCACTTCAGGTTTACTGTATCCCTCTGACCTTCTTATTGACGATGCAACACAGAAATTGCATCGGAATTCAATACAAAAGGCACAATGCCGACTTAAGTACAAGAAGACTGACTCTCCTTACTCACTATGTTTTGAACCATTCCTGTGACACTAGTTATAAATTTCGATGCTTCACTTCAGGTTTACTGTATCCCTTGGACCATCTTATTGACGATGAAACACAGAAAATGCATCGGAATTAAATACAAAAGGCACAACGCCGACTTAAGTACAAGAAGACCGACTCTTCCCACTGACTATGTTTTGAACCATTCCTGTGACACCCGTAATAGATTCCGACGCTTCACTTGATGTTTACTGTATCCCTTGGAACTTCTTATTGACGATGAAACACAGTAATTGCATCGGAATTAAATACTAAAGGCACAATGCCGACTTAAGTACAAGAAGACTGACTCTTCTTACTGTCTATGTTTTGAACCATTACTGTGACACTAGTTACAGATTCCGATGCTTCACTCCAGGTTTACTGTATCCCTTGGACCTTCTTATTGACGATGAAAAACAGAAATTGCATCGGAATTATATACAAAAGGCACAATGCCGACTTAAGGACAAGAAGACTGACTCTTCTTACTGACTATGTTTTGAACCATTCCTGTGACACTAGCTGTAGATTCTGATGCTTCACTTCAGGTTTACTGTATCCCTCTGACCTTCTTATTGACGATGAAACACAGAAATTGCATCGGAATTAAATGCAAAAGGCACAATGCCGACTTAAGTACAAGAGGACTGACTCTTCTTACAGTCTTGGTTTTGAACCATACCATTGACACTATTTATAGATTCCGATGCTTCACTCCAGGTTTACTGTATCCCTTGGACCTTCATATTGACGATGAAACACAGAAATTGCATCGGAATTAAATAGAAAAGGCAAAATGCCGACTGAAGTACACGAAGACATACTCTTTTTACTGTCTATGTTTTGAACCATACAATTGACACTATTTTTAGATTCCGATGCTTCACTCTAGGTTTACTGTATCCCTTGGACCTTCTTATTGACGATGAAACACAGAAATTGCATCGGAATTAAATACAAAAGGCACAACGCCGACTTAAGTACAAGAAGAATAACTCTTCTTACTGACTATGTATTGAACCATTCCTGTGACACTAGTTATGGATTCCGATGCTTCACTTCAGGTTTACTGTATCCCTCTGACCTTCTTATTGATGATGAAACACAGAAATTGCATCGGAATTAAATACAAAAGTCACAATGCCGACTTAAGTACAAGAAGACCAACTCTTCCTACTGACTAGGTTTTGAACCATTCCTGTGACACCCGTTATAGATTCCGACGCTTCACTTGATGTTTACTGTATCCCTTGGAACTTCTTATTCACGATGAAACACAGAAATTGCATCGGAATTAAATACTAAAGGCACAATGCCGAATTAAGGACAAGAAGACTGACTCTTCTTACTGTCTATGATATGAACCATTACTGTGACACTAGTTACAGATTCCGATGCTTCACTCCAGGTTTACAGTATCCCTTGGACCTTCTTATTGACGATGAAACACAGAAATTGCATCGGAATTAAATACAAAAGGCACAATGCCGACTTAAGTACAAGATGACTGACTCTTCTTACTGTCTATGTTTTGAACCATACCATTGACACTATTTTTAGATTCCGATGCTTCACTCCAGGTTTACTGTATCCCTTGGACCTTCTTATTGACGATGAAACACAGAAATTGCATCGGAATTATATAGAAAAGGCACTATGCCGACTTAAGTACAAGAAGACTGACTCTTCTTACTGACTATGTTTTGAACGATACCTGTGCCACTAGTTATAGATCCCGATGCTTCACTTCAGGTTTACTGTATCCCTCTGACCTTCTTATTGATGATGAAACACAGAAATTGCATCGGAATTCAATACAAAAGGCACAATGCCGACTTAAGTACAAGAAGACTGACTCTCCTTACTCACTATGTTTTGAACCATTCCTGTGACACTAGTTATAAATTCCGATGCTTCACTTCAGGTTTACTGTATCCCTTGGACCATCTTATTGACGATGAAACACAGAAAATGCATCGGAATTAAATACAAAAGGCACAACGCCGACTTAAGTACAAGAAGACCGACTCTTCCCACTGACTATGTTTGAACCATTCCTGTGACACCCGTAATAGATTCCGACGGTTCACTTGATCTTTACTGTATCCCTCTGACCTTCTTATTGATGATGAAACACAGAAATTGCATCGGAATTAAATACAAAAGGCACAATGCCGAATTAAGTTAAAGAAGACTGACTCTTCTTACTGTCTATTTTTGAACCAGTCCTGTGACACTAGTGATAGACTCCGATGCTTCACTCCAGGTTTACTGTATCCCTTGGACCTTTTTATTGACGATGAAACACAGAAATAGCATCGGAATTAAATACAAAAGGCACAATGCCGACTTAAGTAAAAGAAGTCTGACTCTTCTTACTGTCTATGATTTGAACCATTCCTGTGACAATAGTTATAGATTCCGATGCTTCACTCCTGGTTTACTGTATCGGTTGGAATTTCATATTGACGATGAAACACAGTAATTGCATCAGAATTAAATAGAAAATGCACAATGATGACTTAAGTACAATAAGAATGACTACTCTTACTGACTAAGTTTTGAACCATTCGTGTGACACTAGTTATAGATTTCGATGCTTCACTCCAGGTTTACTGTATCCCTTGGACCTTCTTATTGACGATGAAACACAGAAATTGCATCGGAATTAATTACAAAAGGCACAATGCCGACTTAAGTACAAGAAGACTCACTCTTCTAACTGACTATGTTTGAACCATTCCTGTGACACTGGCTATAGATTCCGAAGCTTCACTTCAGGTTTACTGTATCCCATGGACCTTCTTATTGACGATGAAACACAGAAATTGCATCGGAATTAAATACAAAAGGCACAATGCCGACTTAAGGTCAAGAAGACTGATTCTTCGTACTGACTTTGTTTTGAACAATTCATGTGACACTAGTTATAGATTCCGATGCTTCACTTCAGGTTTATTGTATCCCTCTGACCTTCTTATTGACGATGAAACACAGAAATTGCATCGGAAATAAATAGAATAGGCACAATGTCGACGTAAGTACAAGTAGACTGACTCTTCTTACTGTCTATGTTTTGAACCATTCCTGTGACACTAGTTATAGATTCCGATGCTTCACTCCAGGTTTACTATATCCCTTGGACCTTCTTATTGACGATGAAACACAGAAATTGCATCGGAATTAAATAGAAAAGGCACAATGCCGATTTAAGTACAACAAGGCTGACACACCTTCCTGACTATGTTTGAACCATTCCTGTGACACTAGTTATAGATTCCGATGCTTCACTTCAGGATTTCTGTTTCCCTTGGACATTCTTATTGACGATGAAACACAGAAATTGCATCGGAATTAAATACAAAGGCACAATGCCGACTTAAGTACAAGAAGTCTGACTCTTCTTACTGTCTATGTTTTGAACCATCCCTGTGACACTAGTTATAGATTCCGATGCTTCACTAAAGGTTTACTGTATCCCTTGGTCCCTCTTATTGACGATGAAACACAGAAAATGCATCGGAATTAAATACAAAAGGCACAATGCCGACTTAAGTACAAGAAGACTGACACTCCTTAATGACTATGTTTTGAACCATTCCTGTGACACTAGTTATAAACTCCGATGCTTTACTTCAGGTTTACTGTATCGCTTGGACCCTCTTATTGACGTTGAAACACAGAAATTGCATCGGAATTAAATACAAAATGCACAAAGCAGATTTAAGTACAAGAAGACTGACTCTTCTTACTGTCTATGATTTGAAACATTCCTGTGACACTAGTTATAGATTCTGATGCTTCACTCCAGGTTTACTGTATCCCTTGGACCTTCTTATTGACGATGAAACGCAGAAATTGCATCGGAATTAAATACAAAAGGCACAATGCCGACTTAAGGACAAGAAGACTAACTCTTGTTACTGACTTTGTTTTGAACCATTTCTGTGACACTAGTTATAGATTCCGATGCTTCGCTTCAGGTTTATTGTATCCCTCTGACATTCTTATTGACGATGAAACCCCGAAATTGCATCGGAATTAAATAGAAAAATCACTATGCCGACTTAAGTACAACAAGACTGACTCTTCTTACTGACTATGTTTTGAACCATTCCTGTGACACTAGTTATCGATTCCGATGCTTCACTTCAGGATTACTGTATCCCTCTGACATTCTTATTGACGATGAAACACAGAAATTGCTCCAGAATTAAATAGAAAAGGCACAATGCCGCCTTAAGTACAAGAAGACTGACTCTTCTGACTGTCTATGTTTTGAACCATCCCTGTGACACTAGTTATAGATTCCGATGCTTCACTCCAGGTTTACTGTATCCCTTGGTCCTTCATATTGACGATGAAACACAGAAATTGCATCGGAATTAAATACAAAAGGCACAATGCCGACTTAAGTACAAGAAGACTGACTCTCCTTACTGACTATGTTTTGAACCATTCCTGTGATAGTAGTTATAAATTCCGATGCTTCACTTCAGGTTTACTGTATCCAGTGGACCTTCTTATTGACGATGAAACACAGAAAATGCATCGGAATTAAATACAAAAGTCACAATGCCGACTTAAGTACAAGAAGACCAACTCTTCCTACTGACTATGTTTTGAACCATTCCTGTGGCACCCGTTATAGATTCCGACGCTTCACTTGATGTTTACTGTATCCCTTGGAACTTCTTATTGACGATGAAACACACAAATTGCATCGGAATTAAATACTAAAGGCACAAAGCCGAATTAAGGACAAGAAGACTGACTCTTCTTACTGTCTATGATATGAACCATTACTGTGACACTAGTTACAGATTCCGATGCTTCACTCCAGGTTTACAGTATCCCTTGGACCTTCTTATTGACGATGAAACACTGAAATTGCATCGGAATTAAATACAAAAGGCACAATGCCGACTTAAGTACAAGAAGACTGACTCTTCTTACTGTCTATGTTTTGAACCATACCATTGACACTATTTTTAGATTCCGATGCTTCACTCCAGGTTTACTGCATCCCTTGGACCTTCTTATTGACGATGAAACACAGAAATTGCATCGGAATTAAATAGAAAAGGCACTATGCCGACTTAAGTACAAGAAGACTGACTCTTCTTACTGACTATGTTTTGAACGATACCTGTGCCACTAGTTATAGATCCCGATGCTTCACTTCAGGTTTACTGTATCCCTTGGACCTTCTCATTGACGATGAAACACAAAAATTCCATCGGAATTAAATACAAAATGCAAAATGCCGACTGAAGTACACGAAGACCGACTCTTCTTACTGTCTATGATTTGAACCATTCCTGTGACACTAGTTACAGATTCCGATGCTTCACTCCAGGTTTACTGTATCCCTTGGACCTTGTTATTGACGATGATAGACAGAAATTGCATCGGAATTAAATACAAAAGGCACAACGCCGACTTAAGTACAAGAAGACTAATTCTTCTTACTGACTATGTTTTGAACCACTCCTGTGACACTAGTTATGGATTCCGATGCTTCACTTCAGGTTTACTGTATCCCTCTGACCTTCTTATTGATGATGAAACACAGAAATTGCATCGGAATTAAATACAAAAGGCACAATGCAGAATTAAGTTCAAGAAGACTGACTCTTCCTACTGTCTATTTTTGAACCAGTCCTGTGACACTTGTGATAGACTCTGATGCTTCACTCCAGGTTTACTGTATCCCTTGGACCTTCTTATTGACGATGAAACACAGAAATTACATCGGAATTAAATACAAAAGGCACACTGCCGTCTTAAGTAAAAGAAGTCTGACTCTTCTTACAGTCTATGATTTGAACCATTCCTGTGACACTACTTATAGATTCCGATGCTTCACTCCAGGTATACTGTAACGGTTGGACCTTCATATTGACGATGAAACACAGAAATTGCATCAGAATTAGATAGAAATTGCACAATGATGACTTAAGTACAATAAGACTGACTATTCTTACTGACTATGTTTTGAACCATTCCTGTGCCACTAGTTATAGATTCCGATGCTTCACTCAAGGTATACTGTATCCCTAGGACCTTCTTATTGACGATGAAACACAGAAAATGCATCGGAATTAAATACAAAAGGCACAATGCCGACTTAAGTACAAGAAGACTGACACTCCTTACTGACTATGTTTTGAACCATTCCTGTGACACTAGTTATAAACTCCGATGCTTTACTTCAGGTTTACTGTATCGCTTGGACCTTCGTATTGACGTTGA
This sequence comes from Schistocerca piceifrons, assembly GCF_021461385.2. NCBI lineage: Eukaryota > Metazoa > Arthropoda > Insecta > Orthoptera > Acrididae > Schistocerca > Schistocerca piceifrons. The sequence goes on along the minus strand of NW_025728380.1, from coordinate 114,587 downwards.
AACACAGAAATTGCATCGGAATTAAATACAAAATGCACAAAGCAGAATTAAGTACAAGAAGACTGACTCTTCTTACTGTCTATGATTTGAAACATTCCTGTGACACTAGTTATAGATTCCGATGCTTCACTCCAGGTTTACTGTATCCCTTGGAACTTCTTAGTGACGATGAAACACAGAAATTGCATTGGAATTAAATACAAAAGGCACAATGCCGACTTAAGGACAAGAAGACTAACTCTTGTTCCTGACTTTGCTTTGAACCATTCCTGTGACACTAGTTATCGATTCCGATGCTTCACTTCATGATTACTGTATCCCTCTGACATTCTTATTGACGATGAAACACAGAAATTACTCCAGAATTAAATAGAAAAGGCACAATGCCGCCTTAAGTACAAGAAGACTGACTCTTCTGACTGTCTATGTTTTGAACCATCCCTGTGACACTAGTTATAGATTCCGATGCTTCACTCCAGGTTTACTGTATCCCTTGGTCCTTCTTATTGATGATGAAACACAGAAATTGCATCGGAATTAAATACAAATGGCACAATGCCGACTTAAGTACAAGAAGACTGACTCTCCTTACTGACTATGTTTTGAACCATTCCTGTGACAGTAGTTATAAATTCCGATGCTTCACTTCAGGTTTACTGTATAACTTGGACCTTCTTATTGACGATGAAACACAGAAAATGCATCGGAATTAAATACAAAAGGCACAATGCCGACTTAAGTACAAGAAGACCGACTCTTCCTACTGACTATGTTGTGAACCATTACTGTGACACCCGTTATAGATTCCGACGCTTCACTTGATGTTTACTGTATACCTTGGAACTTCTTATTGACGATGAAACACAGAAATTGCATCGGAATTAAATACTAAAGGCACAATGCCGAATTAAGTACAAGAAGACTGACTCTTCTTACTGTCTATATTTTGAACCATTACTGTGACACTAGTTACCGATTCCGATGCTTCACTCCAGGTTTACTGTATCCCTTGGACCTTCTTATTGACGATGATACACAGAAATTGCATCGGAATTATATACAAAAGGCACAATGCCGACTTAAGGACAAGAAGACTGACTCTTCTTACTGACTATGTTTTGAACCATTCCTGTGACACTAGCTATAGATTCCGATGCTTCACTTCAGGTTTACTGTATCCCTCTGACCTTCTTATTGACGACGAAACACAGAAATTGCATCGAAATTAAATACAAAAGGCACAATGCCGACTTAAGTACAAGAAGACTGACTCTTCTTACTGCCTATGTTTTGAACCATACCATTGACACTATTTTTAGATTCCGATGCTTCACTCCAGGTTTACTGTATCCCTTGGACCTTCTTATTGACGATGAAACACAGAAATTGCATCGGAATTAAATAGAAAAGGCACTATGCCGACTTAAGTACAAGAAGACTGACTCTTCTTACTGACTATGTTTTGAACGATACCTGTGACACCAGTTATAGATCCCGATGCTTCACTTCAGGTTTACTGTATCCCTTGGACCTTCTCATTGACGATGAAACACATAAATTCCATCGGAATTAAATACAATATGCAAAATGGCGACTGAAGTACACGAAGACCGACTCTTCTTACTGTTTATGATTTGAACCATTCCTGTGACACTAGTTACAGATTCCGATGCTTCACTCCAGGTTTACTGTATCCCTTGGACCTTCTTATTGACGATGATAGACAGAAATTGCATCGGAATTAAATACAAAAGGCGCAACGCCGACTTAAGTACAAGAAGACTAACTCTTCTTAGTGACTATGTTTTGAACCATTCCTGTGACACTAGTTATAGATTCCGATGCTTCACTTCAGGTTTACTGTATCCCTCTGACCTTCTTATTGATGATGAAACACAGAAATTGTATCGGAATTAAATACAAAAGGCACAATGCCGAATTAAATTCCAGAAGACTGACTCTTCTTACTGTCTATTTTTGAACCAGTCCTGTGACACTAGTGATAGATTCCGATGCTTCACTCCAGGTTTACTGTATCCCTTGGACCTTCTTATTGACGATGAAACACAGAAATAGCATCGGAATTAAATACAAAAGGCACAATGCCGACTTAAGTAAAAGAAGTCTGACTCTTCTTACTGTCTATGATTTGAACCATTCCTGTGACAATAGTTATAGATTCCGATGCTTCACTCCAGGTTTACTGTATCGGTTGGACTATCATATTGACGATGAAACACAGTAATTGCATCAGAATTAAATAGAAAATGCACAATGATGACTTAAGTACAATAAGAATGACTACTCTTACTGACTAAGTTTTGAACCATTCGTGTGACACTAGTTATAGATTCCGATGCTTCACTCCAGGTTTACTGTATCCCTTGGACCTTCTTATGGACGATGAAACACAGAAATTGCATCGGAATTAATTACAAAAGGCACAATGCCGACTTAAGTACAAGAAGACTGACTCTTCTAACTGACTATGTTTGAACCATTCCTGTGACACTGGCTATAGATTCCGAAGCTTCACTTCAGGTTTACTGTATCCCTTGGACCTTCTTATTGACGATGAAACACAGAAATTGCATCGGAATTAAATACAAAAGGCACAATGCCGACTTAAGGACAAGAAGACTGACTCTTCGTACTGACTTTGTTTTGAACCATTCCTGTCACACTAGTTATAGATTCCGATGCTTCACTTAAGGTTTATTGTATCCCTCTGACCTTCTTATTGACGATGAAACACAGAAATTGCATCGGGAATAAATAGAATAGGGCCAATGTCGACGTAAGTACAAGAAGACTGACTCTTCTTACTGTCTATGTTTTGAACCATTCCTGTGACACTAGTTATAGATTCCGATGCTTCACTCCAGGTTTACTATATCCCTTGGACCTTCTTATTGACGATGAAACACAGAAATTGCATCGGAATTAAGTAGAGAAGGCACAATGCCGATTTAAGTACAAGAAGACTGACACACCTTCCTGACTATGTTTGAACCATTCCTGTGACACTAGTTATAGATTCCGATGCTTCACTTCAGGATTTCTGTTTCCCTTGGACATTCTTATTGACGATGAAACACAGAAATTGCATCGGAATTAAAAACTAAGGCACAATGCCGACTTAAGTAGAAGAAGACTGACTCTTCTTACTGACTATGTTTTGAACCATCCCTGTGACACTAGTTATAGATTCCGATGCTTCACTAAAGGTTTACTGTATCCCTTGGTCCCTCTTATTGACAATGAAACACAGAAAATGCATCGGAATTAAATACAAAAGGCACAATGCCGACTTAAGTACAAGAAGACTGACACTCCTTACTGACTATGTTTTGAACCATTCCTGTGACACTAGTTATAAACTCCGATGCTTTACTTCAGGTTTACTGTATCGCTTGGACCTTCTTATTGACGTTGAAACACAGAAATTGCATCGGAATTAAATACAAAATGCACAAAGCAGAATTAAGTACAAGAAGACTGACTCTTCTTACTGTCTATGATTTGAAACATTCCTGTGACACTAGTTGTAGATTCCGATGCTTCACTCCAGGTTTACTGTATCCCTTGGACCTTCTTATTGACGATGAAACACAGAAATTGCATCGGAATTAAATACAAAAGGCACAATGCCGACTTAAGGACAAGAAGACTAACTCTTGTTACTGACTTTGTTTTGAACCATTTCTGTGACACTAGTTATAGATTCCGATGCTTCGCTTCAGGTTTATTGTATCCCTCTGACATTCTTATTGACGATGAAACCCCGAAATTGCATCGGAATTAAATAGAAAAGGCACTATGCCGACTTAAGTACAACAAGACTGACTCTTCTTACTGACTATGTTTTGAACCATTCCTGTGACACTAGTTATCGATTCCGATGCTTCACTTCAGGATTACTGTATCCCTCTGACATTCTTATTGACGATGAAACACAGAAATTGCTCCAGAATTAAATAGAAAAGGCACAATGCCGCCTTAAGTACAAGAAGACTGACTCTTCTGACTGTCTATGTTTTGAACCATCCCTGTGACACTAGTTATAGATTCCGATGCTTCACTCCAGGTTTACTGTATCCCTTGGTCCTTCTTATTGACGATGAAACACAGAAATTGCATCGGAATTAAATACAAAAGGCACAATGCCGACTTAAGGACAAGAAGACTGACTCTCCTTACTGACTATGTTTTGAACCATTCCTGTGACAGTAGTTATAAATTCCGATGCTTCACTTCAGGTTTACAGTATCCCTTGGACCTTCTTATTGACGATGAAACACAGAAAATGCATCGGAATTAAATACAAAAGTCACAATGCCGACTTAAGTACAAGAAGACCGACTCTTCCTACTGACTATGTTTTGAACCATTCCTGTGACACCCGTTATAGATTCCGACGCTTCTCTTGATGTTTACTGTATCCCTTGGAACTTCTCATTGACGATGAAACACAGAAATTGCATCGGAATTAAATACTAAAGGCACAATGCCGAATTAAGTACAAGAAGACTGACTCTTCTTACTGTCTATGATTTGAACCATTACTGTGACACTAGTTACAGATTCCGATGCTTCACTCCAGGTTTACTGTATCCCTTGGACCTTCTTATTGACGATGAAACACAGAAATTGCATCGGAATTATATACAAAAGGCACAATGCCTACTTAAGGACAAGAAGACTGATTCTTCCTACTGACTATGTTTTGAACCATTCCTGTGACACTAGCTATAGATTCCGATGCTTCACTTCAGGTTTACTGTATCCCTCTGACCTTCTTATTGACGATGAAACACAGAAATTGCATCGGAATTAAATACAAAAGGCACAATGCCGACTTAAGTACAAGAAGACTGACTCTTCTTTTTGACTATGATTTGAACGATACCTGTGCCACTAGTTATAGATTCCGACGCTTCTCTTGATGTTTACTGTATCCCTTGGAACTTCTCATTGACGATGAAACACAGAAATTGCATCGGAATTATATACAAAAGGCACAATGCCGAATTAAGTTCAAGAAGACTGACTCTTCCTACTGTCTAATTTTGAACCAGTCCTGTGACACTAGTGATAGACTCCGATGCTTCACTCCAGGTTTACTGTATCCCTTGGACCTTCTTATTGACGATGAAACACAGAAATTGCATCGGAATTAAATACAAATGGCACACTGCCGACTTAAGTAAAAGAAGTCTGACTCTTCTTACAGTCTATGATTTGAACCAATCCTGTGACACTAGTTATAGATTCCGATGCTTCACTCCAGGTTTACTGTATCCCTTGGACCTTCTTATTGACGATGAAACACAGAAATTGCATCGGAATCAAATACAAAAGGCACAATGCCGACTTAAGAAAAGAAGTCTGACTCTTCTTACAGTCTATGATTTGAACCATTCCTGTGACACTAGTTATAGATTCCGATGCTTCACTCCAGGTTTACTGTATCGGTTGGACTTTCATATTGACGATGAAACACAGAAATTGCATCAGAATTAGATAGAAAATGCACAATGATGACTTAAGTACAATAAGACTGACTATTCTTACCGACTATGTTTTGAACCATTCCTGTGACACTAGTTATAGATTCCGATGCTTCACTCAAGGTATACTGTATCCCTTGGACCTTCTTATTGACGATGAAACACAGAAATTGCATCGGAATTAATTACAAAAGGCACAACGCCGACTTAAGGACAAGAAGACTGACTCTTCTTACTGGCTATGATTTGAACCATTCCTGTGACACTAGCTATAGATTCCGATGCTTCACTTCAGGTTTATTGTATCCCTCTGACCTTCTTATTGACCAAGAAACACAGAAATTGCATCGGAATTAAATAGAAAAGGCACAATGTCGACGTAAGTACAAGAAGACTGACTCTTCTTACTGTCTATGCTTTGAACCATTCCTGTGACACTAGTTATAGATTCCCATGATTCACTCCAGGTTTACTATATCCCTTGGACATTCTTATTGACGATGAAACACAGAAATTGCATCGGAATTAAATAAAAAGGCACAATGCCGACTTAAGGACAAGAAGACTGACTCTTCTTACTGACTTTGTTTTCCACCTTTCCTGTGACACTAGTTATAGATTCCGTGCGTCACTCCAGGTTTACTGTATCCCTTGGACCTTCTTATTAAACAATGAAACACAGAAATTGCATCGGAATTAATTACAAAAGGCACAATGCCGACTTAAAAACAAGAAGACTGACTCTTCTTACTGTCTATGATTTGAACCATTCCTGCGACACTAGTTATAGATTCCGGTGCTTCACTCCTGGTTTACTGTTTCCCTTGGACGTTCTTATTGACGATGAAACACAGAAATTGCATCCGAATTAAATACAAAAGGCACAAAGCCGAATTAAGTACAACAAGAATGACTCTTCGTACTGACTATGTTTTGAACCATTCCTGTGACACTAGTTATCGATTCCGATGCTTCACTTCAGGATTACTGTATCCCTCTGACACTCTTATTGACGATGAAACACAGAAATTGCATCGGAATTTTATACAAAAGGCACAATGCCGACTTAAGGACAAGAAGACTGACTCTTCTTACTGACTATGTTTTGAACCATTCCTGTGACACTAGCTATAGATTCCGATGCTTCACTTCAGGTTTACTGTATCCCTCTGACCTTCTTATTGACGATGAAACACAGAAATTGCATCGGAATTAAATACAAAAGGCACAATGCCGACTTAAGTACAAGAAGACTGACTCTTCTTACTGTCTATGTTTTGAACCATACCATTGACACTATTTTTAGATTCCCATGCTTCACTCCAGGTTTACTGTATCCCTTGGACCTTCTTATTGACGATGAAACACAGAAATTGCATCGGATATTAAAAAGAAAAGGCACTATGCCGACTTAAATACAAGAAGACTGACTCTTCTTACTGACTATGTTTTGAACGATACCTGTGACACTAGTTATAGATCCCGATGCTTCACTTCAGGTTTACTGTATCCCTTGGACCTTCTCATTGACGATGAAACACATAAATTCCATCGGAATTAAATACAATATGCAAAATGCCGACTGAAGTACACGAAGACCGACTCTTCTTACTGTCTATGATTTGAACCATTCCTGTGACACTAGTTACAGATTCCGATGCTTCACTCCAGGTTTACTGTATCCCTTGGACCTTCTTATTGACGATGATAGACAGAAATTGCATCGGAATTAAATACAAAAGGCACAACGCCGACTTAAGTACAAGAAGACTAACTCTTCTTACTGACTATGTTTTGAACCACTCCTGTGACACTAGTTATGGATTCCGATGCTTCACTTCAAGTTTACTGTATCCCTCTGACCTTCTTATTGATGATGAAACACAGAAATTGCATCGGAATTAAATACAAAAGGCACAATGCCGACTTAAGAAAAGAATTCTGACTCTTCTTACAGTCTATGATTTGAACCATTCCTGTGACATCAGTTATAGATTCCGATGCTTCACTCCAGGTTTACTGTATCGGTTGGACCTTCATATTGACAATGAAACACAGAAATTGCATCAGAATTAGATAGAAAATGCACAATGATGACTTAAGTACAAGAAGACAGACTCCTCTGACTGTCTATGTTTTGAACCATTCGTGTGACACTAGTTATAGATTCCGTTGCGTCACTCCAGGTTTACTGTATCCCTTGGACCTTCTTATTAAACGATGAAACACAGAAATTGCATCGGAATTAATTACAAAAGGCACAATGCCGACTTAAGTACAAGAAGACTGACTCTTCTTACTGTCTATGTTTTGAACCATTCCTGTGACACTAGTTATAGATTGCGATGCTTCACTCCTGGTTTACTGTATCCCTTCGACGTTCTTATTGACGATGAAACACAGAAATTGCATCCGAATTAAGTACAAAAGGCACTAAGCCGAATTAAGTACAACAAGAATGACTCTTCGTACTGACTATGTTTTGAACCATTCCTGTGACACTAGTTATCGATTCCGAAGCTTCACTTCAGGATTACTGTATCCCTCTGACACTCTTATTGACGATGAAACACAGAAATTGCACCGGAATTAAATAGAAAAGGCACAATGCCGACTTAAGTACAAGAAGACAGACTCTTCTGACTGTCTATGTTTTGAACCATCCCTGTGACACTAGTTATAGATTCCGATGCTTCACTCCAGGTTTACTGTATCCCTTGGTCCTTCTTATTGACGATGAAACACAGAAATTGCATCGGAATTAAATACAAAAAGCACAATGCCCACTTAAGTACAAGAAGTCTGACTCTCCTTACTGACTATGTTTGAACCATTCCATTGACATTATTTATAGATTCCGATGCTTCACTACAGGTTTACTGTATCCCCTGGACCTTCTTATTGACGATGAAACACAGAAATTGCATCGGAATTAAATAGAAAAGTCACTATGCCGACTTAAGTACAAGAAGACTGACTCTTCTTACTGACTATGTTTTGAACGATTCCAGTGACACTAGTTATAGATCCCGATGCTTCACTTCAGGTTTAGTGTATCCCTTGGACCTTCTCATTGACGATGAAACACAAAAATTGCATCGGAATTAAATACAAAAGGCAAAATGCCGTCTGACGTACACGAAGACCGAATCTTCTTACTGTCTATGATTTGAACCATTCCCGTGACACTAGTTACAGATTCCGATGCTTCACTCCAGGTTCACTGTATCCCTCTGACCTTCTTATTGATGATGAAACACAGAAATTGCATCGGAATTAAATACAAAAGGCACAATGCCGAATTAAGTTCAAGAAGACTGACTCTTCTTACTGTCTATTTTTGAACCAGTCCTGTGACACTAGTTATGGATTCCGATGCTTCACTCCAGGTTTACTGTATCCCTTGGACCTTCTTATTGACGATGAAACACAGAAATTGCATCGGAATTAAATACAAAAGGCACAATGCCGACTTAAGTAAAAGAAGTCTGACTCTTCTTACTGTCTATGATTTGAACCATTCCTGTGACACTAGTTATAAACTCCGATTCTTCACTTCAGGTTTACTGTGTCGCTTGGACCTTCTTATTGACGATGAAACACAGAAATTGCATCGGAATTAAATAGAAAAGGCACAATGCCGACTTAAGTACAAGAAGATTGACTCTTCTTACTGTCTATGTTTAGATCCATCCCTGTGACACTAGTTAATGATTCCGATGCTTCACTCCAGGTTTACTGTATCCCTTGGTCCTCCTTATTGCGATGAAACACAGAAATTGCATCGGAATTAAATACAAAAGTCACAATGCCGACTTAAGTACAAGAAAACTGACTCTCCTTACTGATTATGTTTTGAACCATTCCTGTGACACTAGTTATAAATTCCGATGCTTCACTTTAGGTTTACAGTATCCCTTGGACCATCTTATTGACGATGAAACACAGAAAATGCATCGGAAATAAATACAAAAGGCACAATGCTGACTTAAGTACAAGAAGACTGACACTCCTTACTGACTATGTTTTGAACCATTCCTGTGACACTAGTTATAAACTCCGATGCTTCACTCCAGGTTTAGGGTATCCCTTGCACCTTCTTATTGACGATGAAACACAGAAAGTGCATCGGAATTAAATACAAAAGGCACAATGCCGACTTAAGTACAAGAAGGGCGACTCTTCCTACAGACTATGTTTTGAACCATTCCTGTGACACCCGTTATAGATTCCGACGCTTCACTTGATGTTTACAGTATCCCTTGGACCTTCTTATTGACGATGAAACACAGAAATTGCATCGGAATTAAATACAAAAAGCACAATTCCGAATTAAGTACAAGAAGACTGACTCTTCTTACTGTCTATGTTTTGAACCATTACTGTGACACTAGTTACAGATTCCGATGCTTCACTCCAGGTTTACTGTATCCCTTGGACGTTCTTATTGACGATGAAACACAGAAATTGCATCGGAATTAAATACAAAAGGCACAACGCCGACTTAAGTACAAGAAGACTGACTCTTCTTACTTACTATGTTTTGAACCATTCCTGTGACTCTAGTTATGGATTCCGATGCTTCACTTCAGGTTTACTGTATCCCTTGGACCTTCTAAGTGACGATGAAACACAAAAATTGCATCGGAATTAAATACAAAAGGCAAAATGCCGACTGAAGTACACGAAGATCGACTCTTCTTACTGTGTATGATTTGAACCATTCCTTTGACACTAGTTACAGATTCCGATGGTTCACTCCAGGTTTACTGTATCCCTTGGACCTTCTTATTGACGATGAAACACAGAAATTGCATCGGAATTAAATTCAAAAGGCACAACGCCGACTTAAGTACAAGATGACTAACTCTTCTCACTGTCTATGTTTGAACCATTCCTGTGACACTAGTTATGGATTCCGATGCTTTACTTCAGATTTACTGTATCCCTCTGACCTTCTTATTGATGATGAAACACAGAAATTGCATCGGAATTAAATACAAAAGGCACAATGCCGAATTAAGTTCAAGAAGACTGACTCTTCTTACTTTCTATTTTTGAACCAGTCCTGTGACACTAGTGATAGACTCCGATGCTTCACTCCAGGTTTACTGTATCCCTTGGACCTTCTTATTGACGATGAAACACAGAAATAGCATCGGAATTAAATACAAAAGGCCCAATGCCGACTTAAGTAAAAGAAGTCTGACTCTTCTTACTGTCTATGATTTGAACCATTCCTGTGACAATAGTTATAGATTCCGATGCTTCACTCCAGGTTTACTGTATCGGTTGGACTTTCATATTGACGATGAAACACAGAAATTGCATCAGAATACAATAGAAAATGCACAATGATGACTTAAGTACAATAAGACTGACTTTTCTTACTGACTAAGATTTGAACCATTCCTGTGACACTAGTTATAGATTCCGATGCTTCACTCCAGGTTTACTGTATACCTTGGACCTTCTTATTGACGATGAAACACAGAAATTGCATCGGAATTAATTACAAATGGGACAATGCCGACTTAAGGACAAGAAGACTGACTCTTCTTACTGACTATGTTTTGAACCATTCCTGTGACACTAGCTATAGATTCCAATGCTTCACTCCAGGTTTACTGTGTCCCTTGGCCCTCTTATTGACGATGAAACACAGAAATAGCATCGGAATTAAATAGAAAAGGCACAATGTCGACGTAAGTACAAGAAGACTGACTCTTCTTACTGTCTATGTTTTGAACCATTCCTGTGACACTAGTTATACATAGATTCCGATGCTTCACTCCAGGTTTACTATATCCCTTGGACATTCTTATTGACGATGAAACACAGAAATTGCATCGGAATTAAATACAAAAGGCACAATGCCGTCTTTAGGACAAGAGGACTGACTCTTCTTACTGACTTAGCTTTGAACCATTCCTGTGACACTAGTTATAGATTACGATGCGTCACTCCAGGTTTACTGTATCCCTTGGACCTTCTTATTAAACGATGAAACACAGAAATTGCATCGGAAATAATTATAAAAGGCACAATGCCGACTAAAGTACAAGAAGACCGACTCTTCTAACTGACTACGTTTGAATCATTCCTGTGACACCAGCTATAGATTCGGAAGCTTCACTTCAGGTTTACTGTATCCCGTGGACCTTCTTATTGACGATGAAACACAGAAATTTCATCGGAATTAAATACAAAAGGGACAATGCGGACTTAAGGACAAGAAGACTGACCCTTCTTACTGACTTTGTTTTGAACCATTCCTGTGACACTAGTTATAGATTCCGATGCTTCACTTCAGGTTTATTGTATCCCTCTGACCTTCTTATTGACGATGAAACACAGAAATTGCATCGGAATTAAATACAAAAGGCACAATGCAGAATTAAGTACAAGAAGACTGACTCTTCTTACTGTCCATGAATTGAACCATTCCTGTGACACTAGTTATAGATTCCGTTGCTTCACTCCAGGTTTACTGTATCCCGTGGAACTTCTTATTGACGATGAAACACAGAAATTGCATCGGAATTAAATACAAACGGCACAATGCCGACTTAAGGACAAGAAGACTGACTCTTCTTACTGACTATGTTTTGAACCACTCCTGTGACACTAGCTATAGATTCCGATGCTTCACCTCAGGTTTACTGTATACCTTGGACCTTCTTATTGACGACGAAACACAGAAATTGCATCGGAATTAAATACAAAAGGCAAAATGCCGACTTAAGTACACGAAGACTGACTCTTCTTACTGTCTATGTTTTGAACCATTCCTGTGACACTAGTTATAGATTCCGGGCCTACACTCCAGGTTTACTGTATCCCTTGGTCTTTATATTGACGATGAAACAGAAATTGCATCGGAATTAAATACAAATGGCACAATGCCGACCTAAGTACAAGAAGACTGACTCTTCTTACTGACTATGTTTGAACCATTGCTGTGACACTAGTTATAAATTCCGATGCTTCACTCCAGGTTTACTGTATCCCTTGGACCTTCTTATTGACGATGAAACACAGAAATTGCATCGAAATTAAATACAAAGGGCACAATGCCGACTTAAGGACAAGAAGACTGACTCTTCATACTGACTATGTTTTGAACCATTCCTGTGACACTTGCTATAGATTCCGATGATTCACTTCAGGTTTACTGTACCCTTCTGACCTTCTTATTGACTAAGAAACGCAGAAATAGCATCGGAATTAAATACAAAAGGCACAATGCCGACTTAAGTACAAGAACACTGACTCTTCTTACTGTCTATGCTTTGAACCATTCCATTGACACTACTTATAGATTCCGATGCTTCACTCCAGGTTTACTGTATCCCTTGGACCTTGTTGTTGACGATGAAACACACAAATTGCATCGGAAATAAAGTGAAAAGTTACAATGCCGACTTAAGTACAAGAAGACTGACTCTTCTTACTGACTATGTTTTTAACCATTCCTGTGACACTAGTTACAGATTCTGATACTTCACCTCAGGTTTACTGTATACCTTGGACCTTCCTATTGACGATGAAACACAGAAATTGCATTGGAATTAAATACCAAAGGCAAAATGCCGGCTTAAGTACACGAAGACTGACTGTTCTTACTGTCTATGTTTTGAACCATTCCTGTGACACTAGTTATAGATTCCGATGCTACACTCCAGGTTTACTGTATCCCTGGGACCTTCATATTGACGATGAAACACAGAAATTGCATCGGAATTAAATACAAAAGGCACAATGCCGACTTAAAGACAGGTAGACTGACTCTTCTTACTGACTTTCTTTTGAACCATTCCTGCGATACTAGTTATAGATTAAGATGCTTCACTTCAGAATTACTGTATCCCTCTGATCTTCTTATTGACGATGAAACACAGAAATTGCATCGGAATATAAATAGAAAAGGCACAATGCCAACTTAAAAACAAGAAGACCGACTCTTCTTACGGTCAATGTTCTGAACCATCCCTGCGACACTAGTTATAGATTCCCATGCTTCTCTCCAGGTTTACTGTATCCCTTGGTCCTTCTTATTGACGATGAAACACAGAAATTGCATCGGAATTAAATAGAAAAGGCACAATGCCGACTTAAGTACAAGAAGTCTGACTCTCCTTACTGACCATGTTTTGAACCATTCCTATGACACTAGTTACAGATTCCGTTGCTTCACTCCAGGTTTACTGTATCCCTTGGAACTTCTTATTGACGATGAAACACAGAAATTGCATCGGAATTAAATACAATAGGCACAATGCCGACTTAAGGACAAGAAGACTGACTCTTCATACTGACTATGTTTTGAACCATTCCTGTGACACTAGCTATAGATTACGATGATTCACCTCAGGTTTACTCTATACCTTGGACCTTCTTATTGACGACGAAACACAGATATTGCATCGGAATTAATTACAAACGGCACAATGCCGACTTAAGTACAAGAAGACTGACTCTCCTTACTGACTATGTTTTGAACCATTCCTGTGACACTAGTTATAGATTCCGATGCTTCACTCCAGGTTTACTATATCCCTTGGACATTCGTATTGACGATGAAACACAGAAATAGCATCGGAATTAAATACAAAAGGCACAATGCCGTCTTAAGGACAAGAGGACTGACTCTTCTTACTGACTTAGATTTGAACCATTCCTGTGACACTAGTTATAGATTCCGATGCGTCACTCCAGGTTTACTGTATGCCTTGGACCTTCTTATTAAACGATGAAACACAGAAATTGCATCGGAATTAATTACAAAAGGCACAATGCCGACTTAAGTACAAGAAGACTGACTCTTCTAACGGACTATGTTTGAACCATTCCTGTGACACTAGCTATAAATTTCGAAGCTTCACTTCAGGTTTACTGTATCCCTTGGACCTTCTTATTGACGATGAAACACAGAAATTGCATCGGAATTAAATACAAAAGGCACAATGCCGACTTAAGGACAAGAAGACTGACTCTTCTTACTGACTTTGTTTTGAACCATTCCTGTGACACTAGTTATAGATTCCGATGCCTCACTTCAGGTTTATTGTATCCCTCTGACCTTCTTATTGACGATGAAACACAGAAATTGCATCGGAAATAAGTAGAATAGGCACAATGTCGACGTAAGTACAAGAAGACTGACCCTTCTTACTGTCTATGTTTTGAACCATTCCATTGACACTAGTTATAGATTCCGATGCTTCACTCCAGGTTTACTGTATCCCTTGGACCTTCTTATTGACGATGAAACACAGAAATTGCATCGGAATTAAATAGAAAATGCACAATGCCGACTTAGGTACAGGAAGACTGACTCTTCTTACTGACTATGTTTTGAACCATCCCTGTGACACTAGTTATAGATTCCGATGCTTCACTAAAGGTTTACTGTATCCCTTGGTCCTTCTTATTGACGATGAAACACAGAAATTGCATCGGAATTAAATACAAAAGCCACAATGCCGACTTAAGTACAAGAAGACTGACACTCCTTACTGACTATGCTTTGAACCATTCCTGTGACACTAGTTATAAACTCTGATGCTTTACTTCAGGTTTACTGTATCGCTTGACCTTCTTATTGACGTTGAAACAGAGAAATTGCATCGGAATTAAATACAAAATGCATAAAGCAGAATTGAGTACAAGAAGACTGACTCTTCTTACTGTCTATGATTTGAAACATTCCTGTGACACTAGTTATGGATTCCGATGCTTCACTCCAGGTTTACTGTATCCCTTGGACCTTCTTATTGACGATGAAACACAGAAATTGCATCGGAATTAAATACAAAAGGCACAATGCCGACTTAAGGACAAGAAGACTGACTCTTGTTACTGACTTTGTTTTGAACCATTTCTGTGACACTAGTTATAGATTCCGATGCTTCGCTTCAGGTTTATTGTATCCCTCTGACATTCTTATTGACGATGAAACACAGAAATTGCATCGGAATTAAATAGAAAAGGCACTATGCCGACTTAAGTACAACAAGACTGACTCTTCTTACTGACTATGTTTTGAACCATTCCTGTGACACTAGTTATCGATTCCGATGCTTCACTTCAGGATTACTGTATCCCTCTGACATTCTTATTGACGATGAAACACAGAAATTGCTCCGGAATTAAATAGAAAAGGCACAATGCCGCCTTAAGTACAAGAAGACTGACTCTTCTGACCGTCTATGTTTCGAACCATCCCTGTGACACTAGTTATAGATTCCGATGCTTCACTCCAGGTTTACTGTATCCCTTGGTCCTTCTTATTGACGATGAAACACAGAAATTGCATCGGAATTAATTACAAAAGGCACAATGCCGACTTAAGGACATGAAGACTGACTTTTCTTACTGACTATGTTTTGCACCATTCCTGTGACACTAGCTATAGATTCCGATGGTTCACTCCAGGTTTACTGTATCCCTTGGTCCTTCTTATTGACGATGAAACACAGAAATTGCATCGGAATTAAATAGAAAAGGCACAATGTCGACGTAAGTACAAGAAGACTGACTCTTCTTACTGTCTATGCTTTGAACCATTCCTGTGACACTAGTTATAGATTTCGAAGCTTCACTCCAGGTTTACTGTATCCCTTGGACCTTCTTATCGACGATGAAACACAGAAGTTGCATCGGAATTAAATACAAAAGGCACAATGCCAAATTAAAGACAGGTAGACTGACTCTTCTTACTGACTTTGTTTTGAACCATTCCTGTGATACTAGTTATAGATTCCGATGCTTCACTTCGGAATTACTGTATCCCTCTGATCTTCTTATTGACGATGAAACACAGAAATTGCATCGGAATATAAATAGAAAAGGCACAATGCCAACTTAAGTACAAGAAGACCGACTCTTCTTACGGTCAATGTTCTGAACCATTCCTGCGACACTAGTTATAGATTCCCATGCTTCTCTCCAGGTTTACTGTATCCCTTGGTCCTTCTTATTGACGATGAAACACAGAAATTGCATCGGAATTAAATAGAAAAGGCACAATGCCGACTTAAGTACAAGAAGTCTGACTCTCCTTACTGACTATGTTTTGAACCATTCCTGTGACACTAGTTACTAATTCCGATGCTTCACTTCAGGTTTACTGTATCCCTTAGACCTTCTCATTGACGATGAAACACAGAAAATGCATCGGAATTAAATACAAAAGCACAATGCAGAATTAAGTACAAGAAGACTGACTCTTCTTACTGTCTATGATTTGAACCATTCCTATGACACTAGTTACAGATTCCGTTGCTTCACTCCAGGTTTACTGTATCCCTTGGAACTTCTTATTGACGATGAAACACAGAAATTGCATCGGAATTAAATACAAAAGGCACAACGCCGACTTAAGGACAAGAAGACTGACTCTTCATACTGACTATGATTTGAACCATTCCTGTGACACTAGCTATAGATTACGATGATTCACCTCAGGTTTACTCTATACCTTGGACCTTCTTATTGACGACGAAACACAGATATTGCATCGGAATTAATTACAAACGGCACAATGCCGACTTAAGGACAAGAGGACTGACTCTTCTTACTGACTTAGTTTTGAACCATTCCTGTGACACTAGTTATAGATTCCGATGCGTCACTCCAGGTTTACTGTATGCCTTGGACCTTCTTATTAAACGATGAAACACAGAAATTGCATCGGAATTAATTACAAAAGGCACAATGCCGACTTAAGTACAAGAAGACTGACTCTTCTAACGGACTATGTTTGAACCATTCCTGTGACACTAGCTATAAATTTCGAAGCTTCACTTCAGGTTTACTGTATCCCTTGGACCTTCTTATTGACGATGAAACACAGAAATTGCATCGGAATTAAATACAAAAGGCACAATGCCGACTTAAGGACAAGAAGACTGACTCTTCTTACTGACTTTGTTTTGAACCATTCCTGTGACACTAGTTATAGATTCCGATGCCTCACTTCAGGTTTATTGTATCCCTCTGACCTTCTTATTGACGATGAAACACAGAAATTGCATCGGAAATAAATAGAATAAGCACAATGTCGACGTAAGTACAAGAAGCCTGACCCTTCTTACTGTCTATGTTGTGAACCATTCCAGTGACACTAGTTATAGATTCCGATGCTTCACTCCAGGTTTACTATATCCCTTGGACCTTCGTATTGACGATGAAACACAGAAATTGCGTCGGAATGAAATAGAAAAGGCACAATGTCGACTTAAGTACAAGAAGACTGACTCTTCTTACTGACTATGTTTTGAACCATTCCATTGACACTAGTTATAGATTCCGATGCTTCACTCCAGGTTTACTGTATCCCTTGGACCTTCTTATTGACGATGAAACACAGAAATTGCATCGGAATTAAATAGAAAATGCACAATGCCGACTTAAGTACAGGAAGACTGACTCTTCTTATTGACTATGTTTTGAACCATCCCTGTGACACTAGTTATAGATTCCGATGCTTCACTAAAGGTTTACTGTATCCCTTGGTCCTTCTTATTGACGATGAAACACAGAAATTGCATCGGAATTAAATACAAAAGGCACAATGCCGACTTAAGTACAAGAAGACTGACACTCCTTACTGACTATGCTTTGAACCATTCCTGTGACACTAGTTATAAACTCCGATGCTTTACTTCAGGTTTACTGTATCGCTTGGACCTTCTTATTGACGTTGAAACACAGAAATTGCATCGGAATTAAATACAAAATGCACAAAGCAGAATTAAGTACAAGAAGACTGACTCTTCTTACTGTCTATGATTTGAAACATTCCTGTGACACTAGTTATGGATTCCGATGCTTCACTCCAGGTTTACTGTATCCCTTGGACCTTCTTATTGACGATGAAACACAGAAATTGCATCGGAAATAAATACAAAATTCACAATGCCGACTTAAGGACAAGAAGACTGACTCTTGTTACTGACTTTGTTTTGAACCATTTCTGTGACACTAGTTATAGATTCCGATGCTTCGCTTCAGGTTTATTGTATCCCTCTGACATTCTTATTGACGATGAAACACAGAAATTGCATCGGAATTAAATAGAAAAGGCACTATGCCGACTTAAGTACAACAAGACTGACTCTTCTTACTGACTATGTTTTGAACCATTCCTGTGACACTAGTTATCGATTCCGATGCTTCACTTCAGGATTACTGTATCCCTCTGACATTCTTATTGACGATGAAACACAGAAATTGCTCCGGAATTAAATAGAAAAGGCACAATGCCGCCTTAAGTACAAGAAGACTGACTCTTCTGACTGTCTATGTTTTGAACCATCCCTGTGACACTAGTTATAGATTCCGATGCTTCACTCCAGTTTACTGTATACCTTTGTCCTTCTTATTGACGATGAAACACAGAAATTGCATCGGAATTAATTACAAAAGGCACAACGCCGACTTAAGGACATGAAGACTGACTTTTCTTACTGACTATGTGTTGAACCATTCCTGTGACACTAGCTATAGATTCCGATGGTTCACTCCAGGTTTACTGTATCCCTTGGTCCTTCTTATTGACGATGAAACACAGAAATTGCATCGGAATTAAATACAAAAGGCACAATGTCGACGTAAGTACAAGAAGACTGACTCTTCTTACTGTCTATGCTTTGAACCATTCCTGTGACACTAGTTATAGATTTCGAAGCTTCACTCCACGTTTACTGTATCCCTTGGACCTTCTTATCGACGATGAAACACAGAAATTGCATCGGAATTAAATACAAAAGGCACAATGCCGACTTAAGGACAAGAAGACTGACTCTTCTTACTGACTTTGTTTTGAACCATTCCTGTGACACTAGTTATAGATTCCGATGCTTCACTTCAGGTTTATTGTATCCCTCTGACCTTCTTATTGACGATGAAACACAGAAATTGCATCGGAAATAAATAGAATAGGCACAATGTCGACGTAAGTACAAGAAGACTGACTCTTCTTACTGTCTATGTTTCGAACCATTCCTGTGACACTAGTTATAGATTCCGATGCTTCACTCCAGGTTTACTATATCCCTTGGACCTTCTTATTGACGATGAAACACAGAAATTGCATCGGAATTAAATAGAAAAGGCACAATGCCTACTTAAGTACAAGAAGAATGACTCTTCTTACTGACTATGTTTTGAACCATTCCATTTACACTAGTTATAGATTCGATGCTTCACTCCAGGTTTACTGTATCCCTTGGACCTTCTTATTGACGATGAAACACAGAAAATGCATCGGAATTAAATACAAAAGGCACAATGCCGTATTAAGTACAAGAAGAGCGACTCTTCCTACAGATTATGTTTTGAACCATTCCTGTGACACCCGTTATAGATTCCGACGCTTCACTTGATGTTTACATGTCCCTTTCACCTTCTTATTGACGATTAAACACAGAAATTGCATCGGAATTAAATACAAAAGGCACAATGCCGAATTAAGTACAAGAAGACTGACTCTTCTTACTGTCTATGTTTTGAACCATTACTGTGACACTAGTTACAGATTCCGATGCATCACTCCAGGTTTACTGTATCCCTTGGACGTTCTTAGTGACGATGAAACACAGAAAATGCATCGGAATTAAATACAAATGGCACAACGCCGACTTAAGTACAAGAAGACTAACTCTTCTTACTGACTATGTTTTGAACCATTCCTGTGACACTAGTTATGGATTCCGATGCTTCACTTCAGGTTTACTGTATGCCTTGGACCTTCTAATTGACGATGAAACACAAAAATTGCATCGGAATTAAATACAAAAGGGCAAAATGCCGACTGAAGTACACGAAGACCGACTCTTCTAACTGTGTATGATTTGAACCATTCCTGTGACACTAGTTACAGATTCCGATGCTTCACTCCAGGTTTACTGTATCAATTGGACATTCTTATTGACGATGAAACACAGAAATTGCATCGGAATTAAATACAAAAGGCACAACGCCGACTTAAGTACAAGAAGACTAACTCTTCCTACTGACTATGTTTTGAACCATTCCTGTGACACTAGTTATGGATTCCGATGCTTCACTTCAGGTTTACTGTATCCCTCTGACCTTCTTATTGATGATGAAACACAGAAATTGCAACGGAATTAAATACAAAAGGCACAATGCCGACTTAAGGACAAGAAGACTGACTTTTCTTACTGACTATGTTTTGAAGCATTCCTGTGACACTAGCTATAGATTCCGATGCTTCACTACAGGTTTATTGTATCCCTCTGACTTTCTTATTGACGATGAAACACAGAAATTGCATCGGAATTAAATAGAAATGACACAATGCCGACGTAAGTGCAAGAAGACTGACACTTCTTACTGTCTATATTTTGAACCATTCCTGTGACACTAGTTATAGATTCCGATGCTTCACTCCAGGTTTACTATATCCCTTGGACATTCTTATTGACGATGAAACACAGAAATAGCATCGGAATTAAATACAAAAGGCACAATGCCGTCTTAAGTACAAGAAGACTGACTCTTCTAACGGACTATGTTTGAACCATTCCTGTGACACTAGCTATAAATTTCGAAGCTTCACTTCAGGTTTACTGTATCCCTTGGACCTTCTTATTGACGATGAAACACAGAAATTGCATCGGAATTAAATACAAAAGGCACAATGCCGACTTAAGGACAAGAAGACTGACTCTTCTTACTGACTTTGTTTTGAACCATTCCTGTGACACTAGTTATAGATTCCGATGCCTCACTTCAGGTTTATTGTATCCCTCTGACCTTCTTATTGACGATGAAACACAGAAATTGCATCGGAAATAAATAGAATAAGCACAATGTCGACGTAAGTACAAGAAGCCTGACCCTTCTTACTGTCTATGTTGTGAACCATTCCAGTGACACTAGTTATAGATTCCGATGCTTCACTCCAGGTTTACTATATCCCTTGGACCTTCGTATTGACGATGAAACACAGAAATTGCGTCGGAATGAAATAGAAAAGGCACAATGTCGACTTAAGTACAAGAAGACTGACTCTTCTTACTGACTATGTTTTGAACCATTCCATTGACACTAGTTATAGATTCCGATGCTTCACTCCAGGTTTACTGTATCCCTTGGACCTTCTTATTGACGATGAAACACAGAAATTGCATCGGAATTAAATAGAAAATGCACAATGCCGACTTAAGTACAGGAAGACTGACTCTTCTTATTGACTATGTTTTGAACCATCTCTGTGACACTAGTTATAGATTCCGATGCTTCACTAAAGGTTTACTGTATCCCTTGGTCCTTCTTATTGACGATGAAACACAGAAATTGCATCGGAATTAAATACAAAAGGCACAATGCCGACTTAAGTACAAGAAGACTGACACTCCTTACTGACTATGCTTTGAACCATTCCTGTGACACTAGTTATAAACTCCGATGCTTTACTTCAGGTTTACTGTATCGCTTGGACCTTCTTATTGACGTTGAAACACAGAAATTGCATCGGAATTAAATACAAAATGCACAAAGCAGAATTAAGTACAAGAAGACTGACTCTTCTTACTGTCTATGATTTGAAACATTCCTGTGACACTAGTTATGGATTCCGATGCTTCACTCCAGGTTTACTGTATCCCTTGGACCTTCTTATTGACGATGAAACACAGAAATTGCATCGGAAATAAATACAAAATTCACAATGCCGACTTAAGGACAAGAAGACTGACTCTTGTTACTGACTTTGTTTTGAACCATTTCTGTGACACTAGTTATAGATTCCGATGCTTCGCTTCAGGTTTATTGTATCCCTCTGACATTCTTATTGACGATGAAACACAGAAATTGCATCGGAATTAAATAGAAAAGGCACTATGCCGACTTAAGTACAACAAGACTGACTCTTCTTACTGACTATGTTTTGAACCATTCCTGTGACACTAGTTATAGATTCCGATGCTTCACTCCAGTTTACTGTATACCTTTGTCCTTCTTATTGACGATGAAACACAGAAATTGCATCGGAATTAATTACAAAAGGCACAACGCCGACTTAAGGACATGAAGACTGACTTTTCTTACTGACTATGTTTTGAACCATTCCTGTGACACTAGCTATAGATTCCGATGGTTCACTCCAGGTTTACTGTATCCCTTGGTCCTTCTTATTGACGATGAAACACAGAAATTGCATCGGAATTAAATACAAAAGGCACAATGTCGACGTAAGTACAAGAAGACTGACTCTTCTTACTGTCTATGCTTTGAACCATTCCTGTGACACTAGTTATAGATTTCGAAGCTTCACTCCACGTTTACTGTATCCCTTGGACCTTCTTATCGACGATGAAACACAGAAATTGCATCGGAATTAAATACAAAAGGCACAATGCCGACTTAAGGACAAGAAGACTGACTCTTCTTACTGACTTTGTTTTGAACCATTCCTGTGACACTAGTTATAGATTCCGATGCTTCACTTCAGGTTTATTGTATCCCTCTGACCTTCTTATTGACGATGAAACACAGAAATTGCATCGGAAATAAATAGAATAGGCACAATGTCGACGTAAGTACAAGAAGACTGACTCTTCTTACTGTCTATGTTTCGAACCATTCCTGTGACACTAGTTATAGATTCCGATGCTTCACTCCAGGTTTACTATATCCCTTGGACCTTCTTATTGACGATGAAACACAGAAATTGCATCGGAATTAAATAGAAAAGGCACAATGCCTACTTAAGTACAAGAAGAATGACTCTTCTTACTGACTATGTTTTGAACCATTCCATTTACACTAGTTATAGATTCGATGCTTCACTCCAGGTTTACTGTATCCCTTGGACCTTCTTATTGACGATGAAACACAGAAAATGCATCGGAATTAAATACAAAAGGCACAATGCCGTATTAAGTACAAGAAGAGCGACTCTTCCTACAGATTATGTTTTGAACCATTCCTGTGACACCCGTTATAGATTCCGACGCTTCACTTGATGTTTACATGTCCCTTTCACCTTCTTATTGACGATTAAACACAGAAATTGCATCGGAATTAAATACAAAAGGCACAATGCCGAATTAAGTACAAGAAGACTGACTCTTCTTACTGTCTATGTTTTGAACCATTACTGTGACACTAGTTACAGATTCCGATGCATCACTCCAGGTTTACTGTATCCCTTGGACGTTCTTAGTGACGATGAAACACAGAAAATGCATCGGAATTAAATACAAATGGCACAACGCCGACTTAAGTACAAGAAGACTAACTCTTCTTACTGACTATGTTTTGAACCATTCCTGTGACACTAGTTATGGATTCCGATGCTTCACTTCAGGTTTACTGTATGCCTTGGACCTTCTAATTGACGATGAAACACAAAAATTGCATCGGAATTAAATACAAAAGGGCAAAATGCCGACTGAAGTACACGAAGACCGACTCTTCTAACTGTGTATGATTTGAACCATTCCTGTGACACTAGTTACAG
This sequence comes from Schistocerca piceifrons, assembly GCF_021461385.2. Classification (NCBI taxonomy): domain Eukaryota; kingdom Metazoa; phylum Arthropoda; class Insecta; order Orthoptera; family Acrididae; genus Schistocerca; species Schistocerca piceifrons. The sequence goes on along the minus strand of NW_025728380.1, from coordinate 90,581 downwards.
ATTCCGATGCTTCACTCCAGGTTTACTGTATCAATTGGACATTCTTATTGACGATGAAACACAGAAATTGCATCGGAATTAAATACAAAAGGCACAACGCCGACTTAAGTACAAGAAGACTAACTCTTCCTACTGACTATGTTTTGAACCATTCCTGTGACACTAGTTATGGATTCCGATGCTTCACTTCAGGTTTACTGTATCCCTCTGACCTTCTTATTGATGATGAAACACAGAAATTGCAACGGAATTAAATACAAAAGGCACAATGCCGACTTAAGGACAAGAAGACTGACTTTTCTTACTGACTATGTTTTGAAGCATTCCTGTGACACTAGCTATAGATTCCGATGCTTCACTACAGGTTTATTGTATCCCTCTGACTTTCTTATTGACGATGAAACACAGAAATTGCATCGGAATTAAATAGAAATGACACAATGCCGACGTAAGTGCAAGAAGACTGACACTTCTTACTGTCTATATTTTGAACCATTCCTGTGACACTAGTTATAGATTCCGATGCTTCACTCCAGGTTTACTATATCCCTTGGACATTCTTATTGACGATGAAACACAGAAATAGCATCGGAATTAAATACAAAAGGCACAATGCCGTCTTAAGGACAAGAGGACTGACTCTTCTTACTGACTTAGTTTTGAACCATTCCTGTGACACTAGTTATAGATTCCGATGCGTCACTCCAGGTTTACTGTATGCCTTGGACCTTCTTATTAAACGATGAAACACAGAAATTGCATCGGAATTATTTACAAAAGGCACAATGCCGACTTAAGGACAAGAAGACTGACTCTTCTTACTGACTTTGCTTTGAACCATTCCTGTGACACTAGTTATAGATTCCGATGCCTCACTTTAGGTTTATTGTATCCCTCTGACCTTCTTATTGACGATGAAACACAGAAATTGCGTCGGAAATAAATAGAATAGGCACAATGTCGACGTAAGTACAAGAAGACAGACTCTTCTTACTGTCTATGTTTTGAACCATTCCTGTGACACTAGTTATAGATTCCGATGCTTCACTCCAGGTTTACTATATGCCTTGGACCTTCTTATTGACGATGAAACACAGAAATTGCGTCGGAATTAAATAGAAAAGGCACAATGCCGACTTAAGTACAAGAAGACTGACTGTTCTTACTGACTATGTTTGAACCATTCCATTGACACTAGTTATAGATTCCGATGCTTCACTCCAGGTTTACTGTATCCCTTGGACCTTCTTATTGACGATGAAACACAGAAATTGCATCGGAATTAAATAGAAAATGCACAATGCCGACTTAAGTACAAGAAGACTGACTCTTCTTACTGACTAAGTTTTGAACCATCCCTGTGACACTAGTTATAGATTCCGATGCTTCACTAAAGGTTTACTGTATCCCTTTTTCCTTCTTATTGGCGATGAAACACAGAAATTGCATCGGAATTAAATACAAAAGGCACAATGCCGACTTAAGTACAAGAAGACTAACACTCCTCACTGACTATGCTTTGAACCATTCCTGTGACACTAGTTATAAACTCCGATGCTTTACTTCAGGTTTACTGTATCGCTTGGACCTACTTATTGACGTTGAAACACAGAAATTGCATCGGAATTAAATAAAAAATGCACAAAGCAGAATTAAGTACAAGAAGACTGACTCTTCTTACTGTCTATGATTTGAAACATTCCTGTGACACTAGTTATAGATTCCGATGCTTCACTCCAGTTTTACTGTATCCCTTGGACCTTCTTATTGACGATGAAACACAGAAATTGCATCGGAATTAAATACAAAAGGCACAATGCCGACTTAAGGACAAGAAGACTGACTCTTGTTACTGACATTGTTTTGAACCATTTCTGTGACACTAGATATAGATTCCGATGCTTCGCTTCAGGTTTATTGTATCCCTCTGACATTCTTATTGACGATGAAACACAGAAATTGCATCGGAATTAAATAGAAAAGGCACAATGCCGACTTAAGTACAACAAGACTGACTCTTCTGACTGTCTATGCTTTGAACCATCCCTGTGACACTAGTTATAGATTCCGGTGCTTCACTCCAGGTTTACTGTATCCCTTGGTCCTTCTTATTGACGATGAAACACAGAAATTGCATCGGAATTAATTACAAAAGGCACAATGCCGACTTAAGGACATGAAGACTGACATTTCTTACTGACTATGTTTTGAACCATTCCCGTGACACTAGCTATAGATTCCGATGCTTCACTCCAGGTTTACTGTATACCTTGGTCCTTCTTATTGACGATGAAACACAGAAATTGCATCGGAATTAAATAGAAAAGGCACAATGTCGACGTAAGTACAAGAAGACTGACTCTTCTTACTGTCTATGTTTTGAACCATTCCTGTGACACTAGTTATAGATTTCGAAGCTTCACTCCAGGTTTACTGTATCCCTTGGACCTTCTTATTGGCGATGAAACACAGAAATTGCATCGGAATTAAATACAAAAGGCACAATGCCGACTTAAGGACAAGAAGACTGACTCTTATTACTGACTTTGTTTTGAACCATTCCTGTGACACTAGTTATAGATTCCGATGCTTCACTTAAGGTTTATTGTATCCCTCTGACCTTCTTATTGACGATGAAACACAGAAATTGCATCGGAAATAAATAGAATAGGCACAATGTCGACGTAAGTATAAGAAGACTGACTCTTCTTACTGTCTATGTTTCGAACCATTCCTGTGACACTGGTTATAGATTCCGATGCTTCACTCCAGGTTTACTATATCCCTTGGACCTTCTCATTGACGATGAAACACAGAAATTGCATCGGAATTAAATAGAAAAGGCACAATGCCTACTTAAGTACAAGAAGACTGACTTTTCTTACTGACTATGATTTGAACCATTCCATTGACACTAGTTATAGATTCCGATGCTTCACTCCAGGTTTACTGTATCCCTTGTACCTTCTTATTGACGATGAAACACAGAAATTGCATCGGAATTAAATAGAAAATGCACAATGCCGACTTAAGTACAAGAAGACTGACTCTTCTTACTGACTATGTTTTGAACCATCCCTGTGACACTAGTTATAGATTCCGATGCTTCACTAAAGGTTTACTGTATCCCTTGGTCCTTCTTAATGACGATGAAACACAGAAATTGCATCGGAATTAAATACAAAAGGCACAATGCCGACTTAAGTACAAGAAGACTGACACTCCTTACTGACTATGCTTTGAACCGTTCCTGTGACACTAGTTATAAACTCCAATGCTTTACTTCAGGTTTACTGTATCGCTTGGACCTTCTTATTGACGTTATAACACAGAAATTGCATCGGAATTAAATACAAAATGCACAAAACAGAATTAAGTACAAGAAGACTGACTCTTCTTACTGTCTATGATTTGAAACATACCTGTGACACTAGTTATAGATTCCGATGCTTCACTCCAGGTTTACTGTATCCCTTGGACCTTCTTATTGACGATGAAACACAGAAATTGCATCGGAATTAAATACAAAAGGCACAATGCCGACTTAAGGACAAGAAGACTGACTCTTGTTACTGACGTTGTTTTGAACCATTTCTGTGACACTAGTTATAGATTCCGATGCTTCGCTTCAGGTTTATTGTATCTCTCTGACATTCTTATTGACGATAAAACACAGAAATTGCATCGGAATTAAATAGAAAAGGCACAATGCCGACTTAAGTACAACAAGACTGATTCTTCTTACTGACTATGTTTTGAACCACTCCTGTGACACTAGTTATCGATTCCGATGCTTCACTTCAGGATTACTGTATCCCTCTGACATTCACATTGACGATGAAACACAGAAATTGCTCCGGAATTAAATAGAAAAGGCACAATGCCGCCTTAAGTACAAGAAGACTGACTCTTCTGACTGTCTATGTTTTGAACCATCCCTGTGACACTAGTTATAGATTCCGATGCTTCACTCCAGGTTTACTGTATCCCTTGGTCCTTCTTATTGACGATGAAACACAGAAATTGCATCGGAATTAAATACAAAAGGCACAATGCCGACTTAAGTACAAGAAGACTGACTCTCCTTACTGACTATGTTTTGAACCATTCCTGTGACACTAGTTATAAATTCCGATGCTTCACTTCAGGTTTACTGTATCCCTTGGACCTTCTTATTGACGATGAAACACAGAAAATGCATCGGAATTAAATACAAAAGGCACAACGCCGACTTAAGTACAAGAAGACCGACTCTTCCCACTGACTATGTTTTGAACCATTCCTGTGACACACGTAATAGATTCCGACGCTTCACTTGATGTTTACTGTATCCCTTGGAACTTCTTATTGACGATGAAACACAGAAATTGAATCGGAATTAAATACTAAAGGCCCAATGCCGAATTAAGTACAAGAAGACTGACTCTTCTTACTGTCTATGTTTTGAACCATTACTGTGACACTAGTTACAGATTCTGATGCTTCACTCCAGGTTTACTGTATCCCTTGGACCTTCTTATTGACGATGAAACACAGAAATTGCATCGGAATTATATACAAAAGGCACAATGCCGACTTAAGGACAAGAAGACTGACTCTTCTTACTGACTATGTTTTGAACCATTCCTGTGACACTAGCTATAGATTCTGATGCTTCACTTCGGGTTTACTCTATCCCTCTGACCTTCTTATTGACGATGAAACACAGAAATTGCATCGGAATTAAATACAAAAGGCACAATGCCGACTTAAGTACAAGAAGTCTGACTCTTCTTACTGTCTATGTTTTGAACCATACCATTGACACTATTTATAGATTCCGATGTTTCACTCCAGGTTTACTGTATCCCTTGGATTTTTATATTGACGATGAAACACAGAAATTGCATCGGAATTAAATAGAAAAGGCAAAATGCCGACTGAAGTACACGAAGACCAACTCTTCTTACTGTCTATGATTTGAACCATTCCTGTGACACTAGTTACAGATTCCGATGCTTCTCTCCATGTTTACTGTATCCCTTGGACCTTTTTATTGACGATGAAACACAGAAATTGCATCGGAATTAAATACAAAAGGCACAACGCCGACTTAAGTACAAGAAGACTAACTCTTCTTACTTACTATGTTTTGAACCATTCCTGTGACACTAGTTATGGATTCCGATGCTTCACTTCAGGTTTGCTGTATCCCTCTGACCTTCATATTGATGATGAAACACAGAAATTGCATCGGAATTAAATACAAAAGGTACAAAGAGGAATTAAGTTCAAGAAGACTGACTCTTCTTACTGTCTATTTTTGAACCAGTCCTGTGACACTAGTGATAGACTCCGATGCTTCACTCCAGGTCTACTGTATCCCTTGGACCTTCTTATTGACGATGAAACACAGAAGTAGCATCGGAATTAAATATAAAAGGCACAATGCCGACTTAAGTGAAAGAAGTCTGACTCTTCTTACTGTCTATGATTTGAACCATTCCTGTGACAATAGTTACAGATTCCGATGCTTCACTCCAGGTTTACTGTATCCCTTGGACCTTCTTATTGACGATGAAACACAGAAATTGCATCGGAATTAATTACAAAAGGCACAATGCCGACTTAAGGACTAGAAGACTGAATCTTCTTACTGACTATGTTTTGAACCATTCCTGTGACACTAGCTGTAGATTCCGATGCTTCACTACAGGTTTATTGTATCCCTCTGACCTTCTTATTGACGATGAAACACAGAAATAACATCGGAATTAAGTAGAAAAGGCACAATGTCGACGTAAGTACAAGAAGACTGACTCTTCTTACTGTCTATGTTTCGAACCATTCCTGTGACACTAGTTATAGATTCCGATGCTTCACTCCAGGTTTACTATATCCCTTGGACATTCTTATTGACGATGAAACACAGTAATTGCATCGGAATTAAATAAAAAAGGCACAATGTCGTCTTAAGGACAAGAGGACTGACTCTTCTTACTGACTTAGTTTTGAACCATTCCTGTGACACTAGTTATAGATTCCGATGCGTCACTCCAGGTTTACTGTATCCCTTGGACCTTCTTATTAAACGATGAAACACAGAAATTGCATCGGAATTATTTACAAAAGGCACAATGCCGACTTAAGTACAAGAAGACTGCCTCTTCTAACTGACTATGTTTGAACCATTCCTGTGACATGTGATGTTACAAAATAGAAGTGATGTTGCTATTCAATGGAAAGTTGGAAATTGAGATTTAACTAACTGTTTTATCAATCACAATTGGCGTAAGAATCATGGATTGACCATTGTCATAAAATATTGCATTATGAGATGTGAATAGTTTTTACTTGTGGTTTCGCGTGGCTTGAGGCAGTCACAACTAGCGTGCTATTGATTAAGAAGTTGCGTTATCGTCTTTCTAATTACTTCATGATCGTAGATACGATCATACCCGGTTGTGAAGTTATTGTTATGACAAAAAAAATTTCCTAAGGGACCAGAAAGTTCTTAAGGGCGCCAAAACAACTGTAACATCACACAAAAGAGAAATTCAATATTAAAGCTGATGCAAGAAGACGATAAAACAGTTTTCTTTTTATCAATGTAACCCGCACATTGGACTGCTGATCTTGGAGTCTGTAATATTAGCAAAATGCATAATTAAAATGAAAATAATACTGAGGAGATAATAGAAATGAGCACTGCTAAATGATTCAGTATTCCCAGAACAAATATTTATTATAACTAAATCATATATCGTACCTTAAGCTTAATACAACAATGACGGTAGATTTTTATGTCTGTATCATGTCCATTTAGCGCTCTTTTATATAGCCATTGTCTTCTTTGAGTCGCTCGTGCGTCGTCACGGTAAGTTATAACAGTTCTTTACACTTCACCCAACTCAGACATACACGTTTTTATACATTTAGTAAAAATTAGATCAGACTGCCACAAATCTGCTTCCGTCTTACTTCAGAAAAACAGTACAGGTCTTCTTAGCGCTCAAGGCTTCATTTGTTCTCCAGCGAACAAAATAGTGAAGGATCGTATATCTATCCGTATTTTTCTGTTTTTATTGCCGCCCAAAGACGACAAATTACATCACTAGAAAATTCCACCGTCGCTATGCGACGCCTCATTATACATTAATCATTATTTACAAACAAGTATTTGCCTTCTGGCTGAAAGTATTAACTACTCGTATTTGCTGTTTTAATGAAGTCAAAAATAGCGAATATCTCATTGCCTCCCATGAGGAGAGAGGGAATGCCGAAGGATTACCTCGATCCTCATGTCCTCATGAGATATTCGTGATTTTTGGTGTGACATTTACATAATGTTACTGGCGTACTATGTACTTAATTTGAAATTACATTTATAAACATATATCAGATATTTATCATTTTTCAAAATAAAGTTTTTCATTCTTTGTTCATCAGTCACTTCATTCCATAATACCAAGACTAACATTTATGTGCATTTTTAAGTTTGGTCCATATTTGCTTATAACAATAAGTGAACGTTCATTTCGCACTTTAGGGGATAGAATTCAGGAATTACTTTCTATTGAGCTTAACAACTAATACATGAGTACAGTGAGTGCTTATTTTCACTAAACTACAGTGGACAATGTTCGAGCATCTGTTGACTCCTTGTGGTTCAATTACAGTTTAATAACGTAGCACTACACTTCGTGATGCTTTCACTTTCTGTGTTAGCTGTCTACGGCGTTCATCATGCAGTACATCTGTCCTTTCCACTGTGGTGCCAGGAATCCAAGTGGCTTCCCGGGCTTTTATTTACAATATGAAACAGAAGAAGTGGAAAATTATTAGTATGACTTACAAGCTACTGGATACATTTATTAAGGATCGGGACTGGTCTGGAGTTTAGTGTCTTCCTATAGTGCACATTCATTTTCTTTGTCCATCAAGAGACAGGATTATAATTCATTTTAGCAGTGTTCAGGAGTGCCGGTATTAATGGCTTTAAGGCCTGAGTAATCTATCAATCTACTTCTCACTCATCTTAACTTCAACTCAAGAAAATTGCTTAATTTACGTATGAAAATGTAGTCACACAAGTGTACAAATGTCTTTCCTCCAGTATGTACGATGGAAGTCATGGCGGTTAGCAGTTTAAAGTTTGGATTGTTTCGTCACCCACACGTCAGCCACTCACAGCGGCTGCACAGTGTTGCGTGAGCTCCAACACTCAGTATCCGTTCGCGCTCAGGCTGTAACAGAGCTGGTGGTCGTCGAGTGCTCCTTTTTTTTTTGTGAACTTCGTATCACACGAGTGCATCGATACAAACACCTCGCGCGCGTTTTCCATCGGAGGAGCCAGACACTGAAGCTGCCTCCATACTTCTCTGTCAACTGCCTCCCATGAGGCTCACAGGTAAGTGACGACGAATGTTTTAGCTGTCGCTGCACTTAGAACAACACTGAACTTTGCGTTGCACCTGTTGTCGTAGCCTTGACTTCCTTTTTTACACTTGCAGTACAACACTACCACTAGTATACAGTGAACAGTTATTTTTATTAGGCACGTCGCACTTTAGTGTGCATCTTCACACAGCATTCGTGCTTAGTTCCTTCGCCGATGGAGTTCATTTACAAAACAATCAATTTTGCACGTTTCCTCCACTGGTATAGAAAGACTTATATTCTACTATTTACAAAATATCACTTACGAGCTAATATTTACAATTAATGGTCACTCCTTTTGTTAAGTCCAGTGAACAACTGCTTTATGAATGGACTCTTTATATCTCAAGATTTGCTTTCACTAGTGAACCTAAAAATATTCTTTCAAACTTTCTTTTAAGTGCTCATCTCCTCATTATGAAAACTACAGGTTTCGCAACACTCGTTGCATTTATTCTTTAGTGCACCCAAGATCATTTTCTACTGCCACGCAGCATATCTACTACTTAACGAGTACACATTTAACGCTGAATCTTTTTCTTTCTTTTTGTGCTTTCCTTTGTGCTTGCCAAATTTTTTTTATATTTGAGGGCAGACTGGATAACAATAGTTCTCCCTCTTCGCTTCATGTACTCAGCAATCGTTCTCTGTTTAAAACAAAAATTGGGTAACGCGTGTCTACTTTTTTTTTTTTTTCGCATGAATGGAATTACCGACAGTTCACTGGGTTTACGCAACCGGTCCATAACAAACATTACCAAAGCTAGCGAAGTTCATCACGCTACGTGTCTCATTTCTCATAAGCACTGCTTTGCCTCGAAGCACACGTGCCTTTTACAAGTCGACCCTTGGTCTGGGTTAATGAACCAGGATCAAAAGGAACGGGCACAAGGAAAATGGATTTCATAAGAGGAGTGTCTTAGGAGACATTTTTGCAATAAAATCTGCATGTAAATAAAATTATCTTAATAAACATAGGCACATATATAAACTTCAACCTCCTTCCTTACAGCATGCTTTGCTACTTCTACGTCCTACTCAGGTTATAGTCAATATTAAGTTTAAATATCACTGAATTGCTTGTTCTTTAGATTAGCCTTCAATTAGGGTATTGAATGGTCGCTAGATTACACTACAGATCTTCTGAAGATCTTTACTTGGACTTATTTATGATACAGGTGGCTTGCTGTGTGGTTATTTAGTACCTCGATTCTACTGAAATCAATTCGTCAGCTAACATTCCTCGTATACTCTTTACATAGGGCTCAGATCACAGGGAAATAGTTTACTTTCATAGCAATTAGTGGCCTCGTGGAGTACTTACGCTACATTATTGATGCTTCATGGTTTGCCTCTATTTGTACTGTATTTCACCTTACTTAGTTTACTACAGCTTATTGTCTCCTTGCGTGAACACATGCGGGTTACCACTTGTTTTTCCATTTAACAGCACGCTTTAACTGAACTTTAAGCTATTTCTTCTACTCCTGTGCACTGTCTGGAGTGTTTGAACATGTACCCTTTTTTTTAAGCAGGTAATTTGGGCTTTTACTACAGAACTTCAAGTACTTACATTACTAAAAATAAATCTATAAATATTCTTGTACCTTGAGAGAAGTGCTTATTTACGCATCCTCCTCCATTTCTCACCTTTATATAATTATATAGCTCCGGGCAATCGCCACGCAAGCACATTTTTTTTAATACTAACTTAAAATTAAATTGAAATTCTTGGTGCAACCCCAATTTCCTGCTTCAGCTTGTTGAAGAAATATCAGTTCATGTCCATCACTATAAACAATTTTTCCATACATAGCATTTAATACTTAAAGTTTACATGTAATAGCCGTTACCATGTAGTCAGTGCGCTGTTCAACACAATACTTATCATTAACAGTTCACACAAGGAAATTTCCAGTACGCAAGAGGTGAGAAACCAAAACAGATGCTATCTGCAGTTGAGGCTGTGTCTGTAAACTAACTCTCTGTTTCAATGGACCAATCACTCCCGATATGGAGCAGCCCTGAAGCGGCAATGATAAAACTTTTGAAACAGAAGACACCTGTCTGAAAAGACATGATGACATCACATTGATGTTTGCTCCTGTATCAACAATGGCTGTGACAGGAATGTTAGTAATAGAAATCTTAATCGAAGCCTGGACCTGTTCATCATAAATGTCATTAATGTCTTGAGCTTCTAGGTCAGGTGCAAGGTCATCTCGTAAGTCGGTCTCATGGTCGTACCGTATCGCATTAACATACTCAGAATCAGAGTATTCGTTAGTACCCCCACTCAAAATCCGCAGCGACCTCTTGGAGGCTGAAAGGCGCTGCCTCTAATTTTCCGCAGGATGTTTAACCTGTTTGTCATTCATAGCCTTAAGTGTTTGTTCCGTTTCATATTGGTGCTGGTTATGTGGTACAAATGCCGGTGTAGAGGGGTAAAATCCACTGGGTGCATTCACTTGTGAATAAAATACTTGAGACGTCTGCTGTCGCCCGATCTTTTGGTTGCGGCAGAATCATTTCCTTGTGAAGGAAAGTTCGCATTTGGTACCGTTTGAAAATTGTTCCGCGGTCCTCTATTCTGTGAAAAGTTGTTCTGATGTGCTGGGTGGCCTCCGCCTTGCCCATGCCACTTGCTATTTTTCGACCTATAACTTTGATTGTACACTGGCCCATTTGAAAAATTACCAATCGTTTGTGGAGAATTTCCATACTGCTCCGGTGCAGAATTAAAGGGTGGGTTTCCGTACTGATGTTGTACCTGGTGGTTGTAAATTGGGTGGTATCTCTGCTGATTACTGTATTTGGTTTTCTGCTTCCATTTAAAGTTATTGCCATTTGCGTTTTGATAACCGCTGGCAGGTTGGTAACAGCGGTCGCAGTAGCTCGCACTCTCCTTGGGCGCATTGTTGTCCGCGTGCGATGCATTCTGCTGGCTGCCAGGGAAGAATTTGCCGCTGCCAACCTTGGAGCGCACATCCTCGCTAATTAAATCTAAGGAATCCAACACAGAAAGGAATACATCCGTGTCTTCTTCGGACACATTTACTAATTTCTCTCTAATAGACACAGGGAGTTTGCTTTTGAGAATCATAATTACGTCCTTGAAGAAATCGGAGAATCCCAGAATTTAATTTTTGCTAGATACTTCTCAAAGTATCGCCGGAGACTTCCATGCTTCTCATTGAAAATTTCCGCACCATACACCTCCTTCCTTAATCTTTGCTGTACCCCATTACTCCAAAATTTTGCCAAGAACATTTTCTCAAACTCTTCATAATTCCTACACGTGTCTACCATTTCCGTTCCCCATAATGCTGCATCACCAGAAATAAAGCCAGTGACGAACTGAATACGCTGTCTGTCGGTCCAGCTCCTGGGAAATATGCCGGAAAAATTCTTTAGGAACACGATGGGGTGTATTTCTCGCTTCTGCGGATGAAAAACAGGAAAAGTGCGATGCTTAATCACACTTTCCTCTTCCATTAAACTCACAATTGTGGGCGGATCATTTATTTTCCCTACTCGGGACTCAACAGGACTGTTGTTTTGCATGTAATCAGGCGGTGAACAATAAGGAGTTGACTGACATTCGTCACCGTCTAAAGAGTTGTTCCCTATAGTTTGCGTATGCGTGTGCGGATTTTCTACACAGTTTCTCAGCATTCTGACTTCGTCCACTACTTGCTGCTTCCACTCGGGAAGATCCCGTGTAAGTGTCCTCCGAATCTGTTCCAATTCAGAAACTACTGTGTCTCCCGACTTACCAGGAGCAGCTAAGATTTCATAAGTTACATCCTTGAGAGTCTCCCCTAAGCTCCTCCCAGACCTTCTTTTCGATAAAAATATCTTTACCCTTTATCCATTCACCGTAGTGTTCCGACAATGCCTCCGCGTGTGCTTTCACGGTGCTCTTAACCTGTTCTTCAATATTGATTGAGTCTATCTGCCTCGACAGATCCTCCACTACACCTTCAATGTCAGATACTGCATTTCTAACTGAGTTTATTTCTTTGGTAGCTGCCTGAATTTTTGTGTTTAATGTTCCAGATACTTCAGCTATTTCACTTTTCACCTGTTTCTGCATTTTCTGAATTTGATCACTGATCTTAGTTTGCACCTCACCCAAATGGGTATTTAATTCAGCCGTAATTTCTTTATGCAGATCTGTTTTGATTGTGCCTAGCTGTGTTTTTAATGATTCGCTTACAGCATCTAATCGGGTGTTAACAGTCTCATTTTGTGTTTTTATAGTCTCATTTACTGCGTCAAACTGTTGTTTCAGCATTTCCATTAACGCACCGAGGTCATTTGTAGCTGCAGCGGGAAGAATTTGGACTTTAGGTCACTTTCCCCTGTTACAAGACATGGTTAGTTCAGTTTCCACACGGGAACCTACCGTTCGCGATCGTAAAGGGTATGGAATACTATTAACGTCTTCACTCCCGTCTCCTGTTGTCACCTGTCTCTGTTTACTATCTGCCATTTTCGTTAGTAAATCACGTGCTACGTAAGGCTTTCGTCGTTTGTCAGTGACGTGGTGAGTCCGCTAAGAGCACCACTCTCGCGTGAGCAACAAATGAAATTCTATCTGGCAGAAGACAAGATGGAACCTAACCGTTTCAGACAAATGAATGAAGATGCTCTTCACTGCAAATTGCGCACACTATCCACCATGTTGAAAATGCGATACAGGTATACTAACAATGGGAGAAATAATTTCTATTATCAGACTACGAAGAATTTTACTTTGAAAGATAAAATAAAGCAGATTTTTCTATAGCGGGAAGGAGATAGAAAGGATGTGGATCGACTTGGAAAAGCAACGTTGCTACTGAAGCACTACACTGCGTATGCAAAATTCTGACTTACTTTTTGATGGCTTGATTACCGCTATGTTGTCTCAGCAAATTCACGTCTCTTTTCTTTTCTCTCGGTAATTAAACTGCATTATTGACCGTTATTCTCACAGAGATACGATGTGTACATGAAACGACAGAACATTTATTAACACAAGCACATAGAAAATTTTCCAAGAATTTGAACTAATTTTTGGTCACGTCCCCTGTTCGGGCGCCAAGTGTGATGTTACAAATAGAAGTGATGTTCTATTCAATGGAAAGTTGGAAATTGAGATTTAACTAACTGTTTTATCAATCACAATTGGCGTAAGAATCATGGATTGACCATTGTCATAAAATATTGCATTATGAGATGTGAATAGTTTTTACTTGCGGTTTCGCGTGGCTTGAGGCAGTCACAACTAGCGTGCTATTGATTAAGAAGTTGCGTTATCGTCTTTCTAATTACTTCATGATCGTAGATACGATCATACCCGGTTGTGAAGTTATTGTTATGACAAAAAAATTTCCTAAGGGACCAGAAAGTTCTTAAGGGCGCCAAAACAACTGTAACATCACACAAAAGAGAAATTCAATATTAAAGCTGATGCAAGAAGACGATAAAACAGTTTTCTTTTTATCAATGTAACCCGCACATTGGACTGCTGATCTTGGAGTCTGTAATATTAGCAAAATGCATAATTAAAATGAAAATAATACTGAGGAGATAATAGAAATGAGCACTGCTAAATGATTCAGTATTCCCAGAACAAATATTTATTATAACTAAAACATATATCGTACCTTAAGCTTAATACAACAATGACGGTAGATTTTTTATGTCTGTATCATGTCCATTTAGCGCTCTTTTATATAGCCATTGTCTTCTTTGAGTCGCTCGTGCGTCGTCACGGTAAGTTATAACAGTTCTTTACACTTCACCCAACTCAGACATACACGTTTTTATACATTTAGTAAAAATTAGATCAGACTGCCACAAATCTGCGTCCGTCTTACTTCAGAAAAACAGTACAAGTCTTCTTAGCGCTCAAGGCTTCATTTGTTCTCCAGCGAACAAAATAGTGAAGGATCGTATATCTATCCGTATTTTTCTGTTTTTATTGCCGGCCAAAGACGACAAATTACATCACTAGAAAATTCCACGGTCGCTATGCGACGCCTCATTATACATTAATCATTATTTACAAACAAGTATTTGCCTTCTGGCTGAAAGTATTAACTACTCGTATTTGCTGTTTTAATGAAGTCAAAAATAGCGAATATCTCAGACACTGGCTATAGATTCCGAAGCTTTACTTCAGGTTTACTGTATCCCTTGGACCTTCTTATTGACGATGAAACACAGAAATTGCATCGGAATTAAATACAAAAGGCACAATGCCGACTGAAGTACAAGAAGACTGACACTCCTTACTGACTATGTTTTGAACCATTCCTGTGACACTAGTTATAAACTCCGATGCTTTACTTCAGGTTTACTGTATCGCTTGGACCTTCTTATTGACGTTGAAACACAGAAATTGCATCGGAATTAAATACAAAATGCACAAAGCAGAATTAAGTACAAGAAGACTGACCCTTCCTACTGTCTATGAATTGAAACATTCCTGTGACACTAGTTATAGATTCCGATGCTTCACTCCAGGTTTACTGTATCCCTTGGACCTTCTTATTGACGATGAAACACAAAAATTGCATCGGAATTAAATACAAAAATCACAATGCCGACTTAAGGACAAGAAGACTAACTCTTGTTACTGACTTTGTTTTGAACCATTTCTGTGACACTAGTTATAGATTCCGATGCTTCGCTTCAGGTTTATTGTATTCCTCTGACATTCTTATTGACGATGAAACACAGAAATTGCATCGGAATTAAATACAAAAGGCACAATGCCGACTTAAGTAAAAGAAGTCTGACTCTTCTTACAGTCTATGATTTGAACCATTCCTGTGACACTAGTTATAGATTCCGATGCTTCACTCCAGGTTTACTGTATCGGTTGGACCTTCATATTGACGATGAAACACTGAAATTGCATCAGAATTAGATAGAAAATGCACAATGATGACTTAAGTACAATAAGACTGACTATTCTTACTGACTATGTTTTGAACCATTCCTGTGACACTAGTTATAGATTCCGATGCTTCACTCAAGGTTTACTGTATCCCTTGGACCTTCTTATTGACGATGAAACACAGAAATTGCATCGGAATTAATTACAAAATGCACAACGCCGACTTAAGGACAAGAAGACTGACTCTTCTTACTGGCTATGATTTGAACCATTCCTGTGACACTAGCTATAGATTCCGATACTACACTTCAGGTTTATTGTATCCCTCTGACCTTCTTATTGACCATGGAACACAGAAATTGCATCGGAATTAAATAGAAAAGGCACAATGTCGACGTAAGTACAAGAAGACTGACTCTTCTTACTGTCTATGTTTTGAACCATTCCTGTGACACTAGTTATAGATTCCGATGCTTCACTCCAGGTTTACTATATCCCTTGGACATTCTTATTGACGATGAAACACAGAAATTGCATCGGAATTAAATAAAAAGGCACAATGCCGACTTAAGGACAAGAAGACTGACTCTTCTTACTGACTTTGTTTTGAACCATTCCTGTGACACTAGTTATAGATTCCGTTGCGTCACTCCAGGTTTACTGTATCCCTTGGACCTTCTTATTAAACGATGAAACACAGAAATTGCATCGGAATTAATTACAAAAGGCACAATGCCGACTTAAGTACAAGAAGACTGACTCTTCTAACTGACTATGTATCGAACCATTCCTGTGACACTAGCTATAGATTCCGAAGCTTCACTTCAGGTTTACTGTATCCCTTGGACCTTCTTATTGACGATGAAACACAGAAATTGCACCGGAATTAAATAGAAAAGGCACAATGCCGACTTAAGTACAAGAAGACAGACTCTTCTGACTGTCTATGTTTTGAACCATCCCTGTGACACTAGTTACAGATTCCGATGCTTCACTCCAGGTTTACTGTATCCCTTGGTCCTTCTTATTGACGATGAAACACAGAAATTGCATCGGAATTAAATACAAAAGGCACAATGCCGACTTAAGTACAAGAAGACTGACTCTCCTTACTGACTATGTTTTGAACCATTCCAGTGACACTAGTTATAAATTCCGATGCTTCACTTCAGGTTTACTGTATCCCTTGGACCTTCTTATTGACGATGAAACACAGAAAATGCATCGGAATGAAATACGAAAGGCACAATGCCGACTTAAGTACAAGAAGACCGACTCTTCCTACTGACTATGTTTTGAACCATTCCTGTGACACCCATTATAGATTCCGACGCTTTACTTGATGTTTACTGTATCCCTTGGAACTTGTTATTGACGATGAAACACAGAAATTGCATCGGAATTAAATACTAAAGGCACAATGCCGAATTAAGTACAAGAAGACTGACTCTTCTTACTGTCTATGTTTTGAACCATTACTGTGACACTAGTTACAGATTCCGATGCTTCACTCCAGGTTTACTGTATCCCTTGGACCTTCTTATTGACGATGAAACACAGAAATTGCATCGGAATTATATAGAAAAGGCGCAATGCCGACTTAAGGACAAGAAGACTGACTCTTCTTACTGACTATGTTTTGAACCATTCCTGTGACACTAGCTGTAGATTCCGATGCTTCACTTCAGGTTTACTGTATCCCTCTGATCTTCTTATTGACGATGAAACACAGAAATTGCATCGGAATTAAATACAAAAGGCACAATGCCGACTTAAGTACAAGAAGACTGACTCTTCTTACTGTCTATGTTTTGAACCATTCCATTGACATTATTTATAGATTCCGATGCTTCACTACAGGTTTACTGTATCCCTTGGACCTTCTTATTGACGATGAAACACAGAAATTACATCGGAATGAAATAGAAAAGGTACAGTGCCGACTTAAGTACAAGAAGACTGACTCTTCTTACTGACTATGTTTTGAACGATTTCTGTGACACTAGTTATAAATCCCGATGCTTCACTTCAGGTTTACTGTATCCCTTGGACGTTCTCATTGACGATGAAACACAAAAATTGCATCGGAATTAAATACAAAAGGCAAAATGCCGTCTGAAGTACACGAAGAACGACTCTTCTTACTGTCTATGATTTGAACCGTTCCTGTGACACTAGTTACAGATTCCGATGCTTCACTCCAGGTTTACTGTATCCCTCTGACCTTCTTATTCATGATGAAACACAGAAATTCCATCGGAATTAAATACAAAAGGCACAATGCCGAATTAAGTTCAAGAAGACTGACTCTTCTTACTGTCTATTTTTGAACCAGTCCTGTGACACTAGTTATGGATTCCGATGCTTCACTCCAGGTTTACTGTATCCCTTGGACCTTCTTATTGACGATGAAACACAGAAATTGCTTCGGAATTTAATACAAAAGGAACAATGCCGACTTAAGTAAAAGAAGTCTGACTCTTCTTACTGTCTATGATTTGAACGATTCCTGTGACACTAGTTATAGATTCCGATGCTTCACTCCAGGTTTACTGTATCGGTTGGACCTTCATATTAACGATGAAACACAGAAATTGCATCAGAATTAGATAGAAAATGCTCAATGATGACTTAAGTACAATAAGACTGACTATTCTTACTGACTATGATTTGAACCATTCCTGTGACCCTAGTTAATGAATCCGATGCTTCACTCCAGGTTTACTGTATCCCTTGGCCCTTCTTATTAAACGATGAAACACAGAAATTGCATCGGAATTAATTACAAAAGGCACAATGCCGACTTAAGTACAAGAAGACTGACTCTTCTAACTGACTATGCTTTGAACCATTCCTGTGACACTAGCTATAGATTCCGAAGCTTCACTTCAGGTTTACTGTATCCCTTGGACCTTCTTATTGACGATGAAACACAGAAATTGCATCGGAATTAAATACAAAAGGCACAATGCCGACTTAAGGACAAGAAGACTGACTCTTCTGACTGATTTTATTTTGAACCATTCCTGTGACACTAGTTATAGATTCCGATGCTTCACTTCAGGTTTATTGTATCACTCTGACCTTCCTATTGACGATGAAACACAGAATTTGCATCGGAATTAAATAGAAAAGGCACAATGTCGACGTAAGTACAAGAAGACTGACTCTTCTTACTGTCTATGTTTTGAACCATTCCTGTGAAACTAGTTATAGATTCCAATGCTTCACTCCAGGTTTTCTATATCCCTTGGACCTTCTTATTGACGATGAAACACAGAAATTGCATCGGAATTAAATAATAAAGGCACAATGCCGACTTACGTACAAAAAGACTGACTCTTCTTACTGACTATGTTTTGAACCATTCCATTGACACTAGTTATAGATTCCGATGCTTTACTCAAGGTTTACTGTATCCCTTGGACCTTCTTATCGACGATGAAACACAGAAATTGCATCGGAATTAAATACAAAAGGCACAATGCCGACTTAAGTACAAGAAGACTGACTCTTCTTACTGTCTATGTTTTGAACCATCCCTGTGACACTAGTTACAGATTCCGATGCTTCACTCCAGGTTTACTGTATCCCTTGGTCCTTCTTATTGACGATGAAACACAGAAATTGCATCGGAATTAAAAACAAAAGGCACAATGCCGACTTAAGAACAAGAAGACTGACACTCCTTACTGACTATGTTTTGAACCATTCCTGTGACACTAGTTATAGATTCCGATGCTTCACTCCAGGTTTACTATATCCCTTGGACATTCTTATTGACGATGAAACACAGAAATTGCATCGGAATTAAATAAAAAGGCACAATGCCGACTTAAGAACAAGAAGACTGACACTCCTTACTGACTATGTTTTGAACCATTCCTGTGACACTAGTTATCGATTCCAATGCTTCACTTCAGGATTACTGTATCCCTCTGACACTCTTATTGACGATGAAACACAGAAATCGCACCAGAATTAAATACGAAAGGCACAATGCCGACTTAAGTACAAGAAGACCGACTCTTCCTACTGACTATGTTTTGAACCATTCCTGTGACACCCGTTATAGATTCCGACGCTTCACTTGATGTTTACTGTATCCCTTGGAACTTGTTATTCACGATGAAACACAGAAATTGCATCGGAATTAATTACAAAAGGCACAACGCCGACTTAAGGACAAGAAGACTGACTTTTCTAACTTTCTATGATTTGAACCATTCCTGTCACACTAGCTATAGATTCCGATGCTTCACTTCAGGTTTATTGTATACCTCTGACCTTCTTATTGACCATGAAACACAGAAATTGCATCGGAATTAAATAGAAAAGGCACAATGTCGACGTAAGTACAAGAAGACTGACTCTTCTTACTGTCTATGTTTTGAACCATTCCTGTGACACTAGTTATAGTTTCCGATGCTTCACTCCAGGTTTACTATATCCCTTGGACATTCTTATTGACGATGAAACACAGAAATTGCATCGGAATTAAATAAAAAGGCACAATGCCGACTTAAGGACAAGAAGACTGACTCTTCTTACTGACTTTGTTTTGAACCATTCCTGTGACACTAGTTATAAATTCCGATGCTTCACTTCAGGTTTACTGTATCCCTTGGACCTTCTTATTGACGATGGAACACAGAAATTGCATCGGAATTAAATACAAAAGGCACAATGCCGACTTAAGTACAAGAAGACTGACTCTCCTTACTGACTATGTTTTGAACCATTCCAGTGACACTAGTTATAAATTCCGATGCTTCACTTCAGGTTTACTGTATCCCTTGGACCTTCTTATTGACGATGAAACACAGAAAATGCATCGGAATGAAATACGAAAGCCACAATGCCGACTTAAGTACAAGAAGACCGACTCTTCCTACTGACTATGTTTTGTACCATTCCTGTGACACCCATTATAGATTCCGACGCTTTACTTGATGTTTACTGTATCCCTTGGATCTTGTTATTGACGATGAAACACAGAAATTGCATCGGAATTAAATACTAAAGGCACAATGCCGAATTAAGTACAAGAAGACTGACTCTTCTTACTGTCTATGTTTTGAACCATTACTGTGACACTAGTTACAGATTCCGATGCTTCACTCCAGGTTTACTGTATCCCTTGGACCTTCTTATTGACGACGAAACACAGAAATTGCATCGGAATTATATACAAAAGGCGCAATGCCGACTTAAGGACAAGAAGACTGACTCTTCTTACTGACTATGTTTTGAACCATTCCTGTGACACTAGCTGTAGATTCCGATGCTTCACTTCAGGTTTACTGTATCCCTCTGATCTTCTTATTGACGAAGAAACACAGAAATTGCATCGGAATTAAATACAAAAGGCACAAAGCCGACTGAAGTACAAGAAGACTGACTCTTCTTACTGTCTATGTTTTGAACCATTCCATTGACATTATTTATAGATTCCGATGCTTCACTACAGGTTTACTGTATCCCTTGGATCTTCTTATTGACGATGAAACACAGAAATTACATCGGAATGAAATAGAAAAGGTACAGTGCCGACTTAAGTACAAGAAGACTGACTCTTCTTACTGACTATGTTTTGAACGATTTCTGTGACACTAGTTATAAATCCCGATGCTTCACTTCAGGTTTACTGTATCCCTTGGACCTTCTCATTGACGATGAAACACAAAAATTGCATCGGAATTAAATACGAAAGGCAAAATGCCGTCTGAAGTACACGAAGAACGATTATTCTTACTGTCTATGATTTGAACCGTTCCTGTGACACTAGTTACGGATTCCGATGCTTCACTCCAGGTTTACTGTATCCCTCTGACCTTCTTATTCATGATGAAACACAGAAATTGCATCGGTATTAAATACAAAAGGCACAATGCCGAATTAAGTTCAAGAAGACTGACTCTTCTTACTGTCTATTTTTGAACCAGTCCTGTGACACTAGTTATGGATTCCGATGCTTCACTCCAGGTTTACTGTATCCCTTGGACCTTCTTATTGACGATGAAACACAGAAATTGCTTCGGAATTAAATACAAAAGGAACAATGCCGACTTAAGTAAAAGAAGTCTGACTCTTCTTACTGTCTATGATTTGAACGATTCCTGTGACACTAGTTATAGATTCCGATGCTTCACTCCAGGTTTACTGTATCGGTTGGACCTTCATATTAACGATGAAACACAGAAATTGCATCAGAATTAGATAGAAAAAGCTCAATGATGACTTAAGTACAATAAGACTGACTATTCTTACTGACTATGATTTGAACCATTCCTGTGACCCTAGTTAATGAATCCGATGCTTCACTCCAGGTTTACTGTATCCCTTGGCCCTTCTTATTAAACGATGAAACACAGAAATTGCATCGGAATTAATTACAAAAGGCACAATGCCGACTTAAGTACAAGAAGACTGACTCTTCTAACTGACTATG
This sequence comes from Schistocerca piceifrons, assembly GCF_021461385.2. Classification (NCBI taxonomy): domain Eukaryota; kingdom Metazoa; phylum Arthropoda; class Insecta; order Orthoptera; family Acrididae; genus Schistocerca; species Schistocerca piceifrons. The sequence continues at coordinate 68,820 of NW_025728380.1, read as the reverse complement.
CTTTGAACCATTCCTGTGACACTAGCTATAGATTCCGAAGCTTCACTTCAGGTTTACTGTATCCCTTGGACCTTCTTATTGACGATGAAACACAGAAATTGCATCGGAATTAAATACAAAAGGCACAATGCCGACTTAAGGACAAGAAGACTGACTCTTCTTACTGATTTTATTTTGAACCATTCCTGTGACACTAGTTATAGATTCCGATGCTTCACTTCAGGTTTATTGTATCACTCTGACCTTCCAATTGACGATGAAACACAGAATTTGCATCGGAATTAAATAGAAAAGGCACAATGTCGACGTAAGTACAAGAAGACTGACTCTTCTTACTGTCTATGTTTTGAACCATTCCTGTGAAACTAGTTATAGATTCCGATGCTTCACTCCAGGTTTTCTATATCCCTTGGACCTTCTTATTGACGATGAAACACAGAAATTGCATCGGAATTAAATAATAAAGGCACAATGCCGACTTACGTACAAAAAGACTGACTCTTCTTACTGACTATGTTTTGAACCATTCCATTGACACTAGTTATAGATTCCGATGCTTTACTCAAGGTTTACTGTATCCCTTGGACCTTCTTATTGACGATGAAACACAGAAATTGCATCGGAATTAAATGCAAAAGGCACAATGCCGACTTAAGTACAAGAAGACTGACTCTTCTTACTGTCTATGTTTTGAACCATCCCTGTGACACTAGTTACAGATTCCGATGCTTCACTCCAGGTTTACTGTATCCCTTGGTCCTTCGTATTGACGATGAAACACAGAAATTGCATCGGAATTAAAAACAAAAGGCACAATGCCGACTTAAGAACAAGAAGACTGACACTCCTTACTGACTATGTTTTGAACCATTCCTGTGACACTAGTTATAAACTCCGATGCTTCACTTCAGGTTTACTGTATCGCTTGGACCTTCTTATTGACGATGAAACACAGAAATTGCATCGGAATTAAATACAAAATGCACAAAGCAGAATTAAGTACAAGAAGACTGACTCATCTTACTGGCTATGATTTGAACCATTCCTGTGACACTAGCTATAGATTCCGATACTTCACTTCAGGTTTATTGTATCCCTCTGACCTTCTTATTGACCATGAAACACAGAAATTGCATCGGAATTAAATAGAAAAAGCACAATGTCGACTTAAGTACAAGAAGACTGACTCTTCTTACTGTCTATGTTTTGAACCATTCCTGTGACACTAGTTATAGATTCCGATGCTTCACTCCAGGTTTACTATATCCCTTGGACATTCTTATTGACGATGAAACACAGAAATTGCATCGGAATTAAATAAAAAGGCACAATGCCGACTTAAGGACAAGAAGACTGACTCTTCTTACTGACTTTGTTTTGAACCATTCCTGTGACACTAGTTATAGATTCCGTTGCGTCACTCCAGGTTTACTGTATCCCTTGGACCTTCTTATTAAACGATGAAACACAGAAATTGCATCGGAATTAATTACAAAAGGCACAATGCCGACTTAAGTACAAGAAGACTGACTCTTCTAACTGACTATGTTTCGAACCATTCCTGTGACACTAGCTATAGATTCCGAAGCTTCACTTCAGGTTTACTGTATCCCTTGGACCTTCGTATTGACGATGAAACACAGAAATTGCATCGGAATTAAATACAAAAGGCACAATGCCGAATTAAGTACAACAAGAATGACTCTTCTTACTGACTATGTTTTGAACCATTCCTGTGACACTAGTTATCGATTCCAATGCTTCACTTCAGGATTACTGTATCCCTCTGACACTCTTATTGACGATGAAACACAGAAATTGCACCGGAATTAAATAGAAAGGCACAATGCCGACTTAAGTACAAGAAGACAGACTCTTCTGACTGTCTATGTTTTGAACCATCCCTGTGACACTAGTTATAGATTACTATGCTTCACTCCAGGTTTACTGTATCCCTTGGTCCTTCTTATTGACGATGAAACACAGAAATTGCATCGGAATTAAATACAAAAGGCACAATGCCGACTTAAGTACAAGAAGACTGACTCTCCTTACTGACTATGTTTTGAACCATTCCAGTGACACTAGTTATAAATTCCGATGCTTCACTTCAGGTTTACTGTATCCCTTGGACCTTCTTATTGACGATGAAACACAGAAAATGCATCGGAATGAAATACGAAAGGCACAATGCCGACTTAAGTACAAGAAGACCGACTCTTCCTACTGACTATGTTTTGAACCATTTCTGTGACACCTGTTATAGATTCCGACGCTTCACTTGATGTTTACTGTATCCCTTGGAACTTGTTATTGACGATGAAACACAGAAATTGCATCGGAATTAATTACAAAAGGCACAACGCCGACTTAAGGACAAGAAGACTGACTTTTCTAACTGGCTATGATTTGAACCATTCCTGTGACACTAGCTATAGATTCCGATGCTTCACTCCAGGTTTACTATATCCCTTGGACATTCTTATTGACGATGAAACACAGAAATTGCATCGGAATTAAATAAAAAGGCACAATGCCGACTTAAGGACAAGAAGACTGACTCTTCTTACTGACATTGTTTTGAACCATTCCTGTGACACTAGTTATAGATTCCGTTGCGTCACTCCAGGTTTACTGTATCCCTTGGACCTTCTTATTAAACGATGAAACACAGAAATTGCATCGGAATTAATTACAAAAGGCACAATGCCGACTTAAGTACAAGAAGACTGACTCTTCTAACTGATTATGTTTCGAACCATTCCTGTGACACTAGCTGTAGATTCCGAAGCTTCACTTCAGGTTTACTGTATCCCTTGGACCTTCTTATTGACGATGAAACACAGAGATTGCATCGGAATTAAATACAAAAGGCACAATGCCGAATTAAGTACAACAAGAATGACTCTTCTTACTGACTATGTTTTGAACCATTCCTGTGACACTAGTTATCGATTCCAATGCTTCACTTCAGGATTACTGTATCCCTCAGACACTCTTATTGACGATGAAACACAGAAATTGCATCGGAATTAAATACAAAAGGCACAATGCCGACTTAAGTACAAGAAGACTGGCTCTCCTTACTGACTATGTTTTGAACCATTCCAGTGACACTAGTTATAAATTCCGATGCTTCACTTCAGGTTTACTGTATCCCTTGGACCTTCTTATTGACGATGAAACACAGAAAATGCATCGGAATGAAATACGAAAGGCACAATGCCGACTTAAGTACAAGAAGACCGACTCTTCCTACTGACTATGTTTTGAACCATTCCTGTGACACCCGTTATAGATTCCGACGCTTTACTTGATGTTTACTGTATCCCTTGGAACTTGTTATTGACGATGAAACACAGAAATTGCATCGGAATTAAATACTAAAGGCACAATGCCGAATTAAGTACAAGAAGGCTGACTCTTCTTACTGTCTATGTTTTGAACCATTACTGTGACACTAGTTACAGATTCCGATGCTTCACTCAAGGTTTACTGTATCCCTTGGACCTTCTTACTGACGATGAAACACAGAAATTGCATCGGAATTATATACAAAAGGCGCAATGCCGACTTAAGGACAAGAAGACTGACTCTTCTTACTGACTATGTTTTGAACCATTCCTGTGACACTAGCTATAGATTCCGATGCTTCACTTCAGGTTTACTGTATCCCTCTGATCTTCTTATTGACGATGAAACACAGAAATTGCATCGGAATTAAATACAAAAGGCACAATGCCGACTTAAGTACAAGAAGACTGACTCTTCATACTGTCTATGTTTTGAACCATTCCAATGACATTATTTATAGATTCCGATGCTTCACTCCAGGTTTACTGTATCCCTTGGACCTTCTTATTGACGATGAAACACAGAAATTAAATCGGAATGAAATAGAAAAGGTACAGTGCCGACTTAAGTACAAGAAGACTGACTCTTCTTACTGACTATGTTTTGAACGATTTCTGTGACACTAGTTATAAATCCCGATGCTTCACTTCAGGTTTACTGTATCCCTTGGACCTTCTCATTGACGATGAAACACAAAAATTGCATCGGAATTAAATACAAAAGGCAAACTGCCGTCTGAAGTACACGAAGAACGACTCTTCTTACTGTCTATGATTTGAACCGTTCCTGTGACACTAGTTACAGATTCCGATGCTTCACTCCAGGTTTACTGTATCCCTCTGACCTTCTTATTCATGATGAAACACAGAAATTGCATCGCAATTAAATACAAAAGGCACAATGCCGAATTAAGTTCAAGTAGACTGACTCTTCTTACTGTCTATTTTTGAACCAGTCCTGTGACACTAGTTATGGATTCCGATGCTTCACTCCAGGTTTACTGTATCCCTTGGACCTTCTTATTGACGATGAAACACAGAAATTGCATCGGAATTAAATACAAAAGGAACAATGCCGACTTAAGTAAAAGAAGTCTGACTCTTATTACTGTCTATGATTTGAACGATTCCTGTGACACTAGTTATAGATTCCGATGCTTCACTCCAGGTTTACTGTATCGGTTGGACCTTCATATTAACGATGAAACACAGAAATTGCATCAGAATTAGATAGAAAATGCTCAATGATGACTTAAGTACAATAAGACTGACTATTCTTACTGACTATGATTTGAACCATTCCTGTGACCCTAGTTAATGAATCCGATGCTTCACTCCAGGTTTACTGTTTCCCTTGGACCTTCTTATTAAACGATGAAACACAGAAATTGCATCGGAATTAATTACAAAAGGCACAATGCCGACTTAAGTACAAGAAGACTGACTCTTCTAACTGACTATGCTTTGAACCATTCCTGTGACACTAGCTATAGATTCCGAAGCTTCACTTCAGGTTTACTGTATCCCTTGGACCTTCTTATTGACGATGAAACACAGAAATTGCATCGGAATTAAATACAAAACGCACAATGCCGACTTAAGGACAAGAAGACTGACTCTTCTTACTGACTTTGTTTTGAACCATTCCTGTGACACTAGTTATAGATTCCGATGCTTCACTTCAGGTTTATTGTATCACTCTGACCTTCCTATTGACGATGAAACACAGAATTTGCATCGGAATTAAATAGAAAAGGCACAATGTCGACGTAAGTACAAGAAGACTGACTCTTCTTACTGTCTATGTTTTGAACCATTCCTGTGAAACTAGTTATAGATTCCGATGCTTCACTCCAGGTTTTCTATATCCCTTGGACCTTCTTATTGACGATGAAACACAGAAATTGCATCGGAATTAAATAATAAAGGCACAATGCCGACTTACGTACAAAAAGACTGACTCTTCTTACTGACTATGTTTTGAACCATTCCATTGACACTAGTTATAGATTCCGATGCTTTACTCAAGGTTTACTGTATCCCTTGGACCTTCTTATTGACGATGAAACACAGAAATTGCATCGGAATTAAATACAAAAGGCACAATGCCGACTTAAGTACAAGAAGACTGACTCTTCTTACTGTCTATGTTTTGAACCATCCCTGTGACACTAGTTACAGATTCCGATGCTTCACTCCAGGTTTACTGTATCCCTTGGTCCTTCTTATTGACGATGAAACACAGAAATTGCATCGGAATTAAAAACAAAAGGCACAATGCCGACTTAAGAACAAGAAGACTGACACTCCTTACTGACTATGTTTTGAACCATTCCTGTGACACTAGTTATAAACTCCGATGCTTCACTTCAGGTTTACTGTATCGCTTGGACCTTCTTATTGACGATGAAACACAGAAATTGCATCGGAATTAAATACAAAATGCACAAAGCAGAATTAAGTACAAGAAGACTGACTCTTCTTACTGGCTATGATTTGAACCATTCCTGTGACACTAGCTATAGATTCCGATACTTCACTTCAGGTTTATTGTATCCCTGTGACCTTCTTATTGACCATGAAACACAGAAATTGCATCGGAATTAAATAGAAAAAGCACAATGTCGACGTAAGTACAAGAAGACTGACTCTTCTTACTGTCTATGTTTTGAACCATTCCTGTGACTCTAGTTATAGATTCCGATGCTTCACTCCAGGTTTACTATATCCCTTGGACATTCTTATTGACGATGAAACACAGAATTTGCATCGGAATTAAATAAAAAGGCACAATGCAGACTTAAGGACAAGAAGACTGACTCTTCTTACTGACTTTGTTTTGAACCATTCCTGTGACACTAGTTATAGATTCCGTTGCGTCACTCCAGGTTTACTGTATCCCTTGGACCTTCTTATTAAACGATGAAACACAGATATTGCATCGGAATTAATTACAAAAGGCACAATGCCGACTTAAGTACAAGAAGACTGACTCTTCTAACTGACTATGTTTCGAACCATTCCTGTGACACTAGCTATAGATTCCGAAGCTTCACTTCAGGTTTACTGTATCCCTTGGACCTTCGTATTGACGATGAAACACAGAAATTGCATCGGAATTAAATACAAAAGGCACAATGCCGAATTAAGTACAACAAGAATGACTCTTCTTACTGACTATGTTTTGAACCATTCCTGTGACACTAGTTATCGATTCCAATGCTTCACTTCAGGATTACTGTATCCCTCTGACACTCTTATTGACGATGAAACACAGAAATTGCTCCGGAATTAAATAGAAAAGGCACAATGCCGACTTATGTACAAGAAGACAGACTCTTCTGACTGTCTATGTTTTGAACCATCCCTGTGACACTAGTTATAGATTCCGATGCTTCACTCCAGGTTTACTGTATCCCTTGGTCCTTCTTATTGACGATGAAACACAGAAATTGCATCGGAATTAAATACAAAAGGCACAATGCCGACTTAAGTACAAGAAGACTGACTCTCCTTACTGACTATGTTTTGAACCATTCCAGTGACACTAGTTATAAATTCCGATGCTTCACTTCAGGTTTACTGTATCCCTTGGACCTTCTTATTGACGATGAAACACAGAAAATGCATCGGAATGAAATACGAAAGGCACAATGCCGACTTAAGTACAAGAAGACCGACTCTTCCTACTGAATATGTTTAGAACCATTCCTGTGACACCCGTTATAGATTCCGACGCTTCACTTGATGTTTACTGTATCCCTTGGAACTTGTTATTGACGATGAAACACAGAAATTGCATCGGAATTAATTACAAAAGGCACAACGCCGACTTAAGGACAAGAAGACTGACTTTTCTAACTGGCTATGATTTGAACCATTCCTGTGACACTAGCTATAGATTCCGATGCTTCACTTCAGGTTTATTGTATCCCTCTGACCTTCTTATTGACCATGAAACACAGAAATTGCATCGGAATTAAATAGAAAAGGCACAATGTCGACGTAAGAACAAGAAGACTGACTCTTCTTACTGTCTATGTTTAGAACCATTCCTGTGACACTAGTTATAGTTTCCGATGCTTCACTCCAGGTTTACTATATCCCTTGGACACTCTTATTGACGATGAAACACAGAAATTGCATCGGAATTAAATAAAAAGGCACAATGCCGACTTAAGGACAAGAAGACTGACTCTTCTTACTGACTTTGTTTTGAACCATTCCAGTGACACTAGTTATAGATTCCGTTGCGTCACTCCAGGTTTACAGTATCCCTTGGACCTTCTTATTAAACGATGAAACACAGAAATTGCATCGGAATTAATTACAAAAGGCACAATGCCGACTTAAGTACAAGAAGACTGACTCTTCTAACTGACTATGTTTCGAACCATTCCTGTGACACTAGCTGTAGATTCCGAAGCTTCACTTCAGGTTTACTGTATTCCTTGGACCTTCTTATTGACGCTGAAACACAGAGATTGCATCGGAATTAAATACAAAAGGCACAATGCCGAATTAAGTACAACAAGAATGACTCTTCTTACTGACTATGTTTTGAACCATTCCTATGACACTAGTTATCGATTCCAATGCTTCACTTCAGGATTACTGTATCCCTCTGACACTCTTATTGACGATGAAACACAGAAATTGCACCGGAATTAAATAGAAAAGGCACAATGCCGACTTAAGTACAAGAAGACAGACTCTTCTGACTGTCTATGTTTTGAACCATCCCTGTGACACTAGTTATAGATTCCGATGCTTCACTCCAGGTTTACTGTATCCCTTGGTCCTTCTTATTGACGATGAAACACAGAAATTGCATCGGAATTAAATACAAAAGGCACAATGCCGACTTAAGGACAAGAAGACTGACTCTTCTTACTGACTTTGTTTTGAACCATTCCTGTGACACTAGTTATAGATTCCGATGCTTCCCTTCAGGTTTATTGTATCACTCTGACCTTCCTATTGACGATGAAACACAGAATTTGCATCGGAATTAAATAGAAAAGGCACAATGTCGACGTAAGTACAAGAAGACTGACTCTTCTTACTGTCTATGTTTTGAACCATTCCTGTGAAACTAGTTATAGGTTCCGATGCTTAACTCCAGGTTTTCTATATCCCTTGGACCTTCTTATTGACGATGAAACACAGAAATTGCATCGGAATTAAATAATAAAGGCACAATGCCGACTTACGTACAAAAAGACTGACTCTTCTTACTGACTATGTTTTGAACCATTCCATTGACACTAGTTATAGATTCCGATGCTTTACTCAAGGTTTACTGTATCCCTTGGACCTTCTTATTGACGATGAAACACAGAAATTGCATCGGAATTAAATACAAAAGGCACAATGCCGACTTAAGTACAAGAAGACTGACTCTTCTTACTGTCTATGTTTTGAACCATCCCTGTGACACTAGTTTCAGATTCCGATGCTTCACTCCAGGCTTACTGTATCCCTTGGTCCTTCTTATTGACGATGAAACACAGAAATTGCATCGGAATTAAAAACAAAAGGCACAATGCCGACTTAAGAACAAGAAGACTGACACTCCTTACTGACTATGTTTTGAACCATTCCTGTGACACTAGTTATAAACTCCGATGCTTCACTTCAGGTTTACTGTATCGCTTGGACCTTCTTATTGACGATGAAACACAGAAATTGCATCGGAATTAAATACAAAATGCACAAAGCAGAATTAAGTACAAGAAGACTCACTCTTCTTACTGTCTATGTTCTGAACCTTTCCTGTGACACTAGTTATAGATTCCGATGCTTCACTCCAGGTTTACTGTATCCCTCTGACCCTCTTACTGCCGATGAAACACAGAAATTGCATCGGAATTAAATAGAAAAGGCACAATGCCGACTTAAGTACAAGAAGACTGACTCTTCTTACTGTCTATGTTTTGAACCATCCCTGTGACACTAGTTATAAATTCCGATGCTTCACTTCAGGGTTACAGTATCCCATGGACCATCTTATTGACGATGAAGCAAAGAAAATGCATCGGAATTAAATACAAAAGGCACAATGCCGACTTAAGTACATGAAGAAAGACTCTTCCTACTGACTATGTTTTGAACCATTCCGTGACACCCGTTGTAGATTCCGATGCTTCACTTGAGGTTTACTGTATCCCTTGGACCTTCTTATTGACGATGAAACACAGAAATTGCATCGGAAATAAATACAAAAGGCACAATGCTGACTTAAGTACAAGAAGACTGACACTCCTTACTGACTATGTTTTGAACCAATCCTGTGACACTAGTTATAAACTCCGATGCTTCACTTCAGGTTTACTGTATCGCTTGGACCTTCTTATTGACAATGAAACACAGAAATTGCATCGGAATTAAATACAAAATGCACAAAGCAGAATTAAGTACAAGAGGACTGACTCTTCTTACTGTCTATGTTTTGAACCATTCCTGTGACACTAGTTATAGATTCCGATGCTTCACTCCAGGTTTACTGTATCCCTTGGACCTTCTTATTGATGATGAAACATAGAAATTGTACCGGAATTAAATACAAAAGGCACAATGGCCACTTAAGGACAAGAAGACTGACTCTTCTTACTGACTTTGTTTTGAAGCATTCCTGTGACACTAGTTATAGATTCAGATGCTTCACTTCAGGATTACTGTATCCCTCTGACCTTCTTAGTGACGATGAAACATAGAAATTGCATCGGAATTAAATAGAAAAGGCACAATGCCGACTTAAGTACAAGAAGACTGACTCTTCTTACAGTCTAGGTTTGAACCATTCCATTGACACTAGTTATAGATTCCGATGCTTCACTCCAGGTTTACTGTATCCCTTGGACCTTCTTATTGATGATGAAACATAGAAATTGTACCGGAATTAAATACAAAAGGCACAATAGCCACTTAAGGACAAGAAGACTGACTCTTCTTACTGACTTTGTTTTGAACCATTCCTGTGACACTAGTTATAGATTCCGTTGCGTCACTCCAGGTTTACTGTATCCCTTGGACCTTCTTATTAAACGATGAAACACAGAAATTGCATCGGAATTAATTACAAAAGGCACAATGCAGACTTAAGTACAAGAAGACTGACTCTTCTAACTGACTATGTTTCGAACCATTCCTGTGACACTAGCTGTAGATTCCGAAGCTTCACTTCAGGTTTACTGTATCCCTTGGACCTTCTTATTGACGATGAAACACAGAGATTGCATCGGAATTAAATACAAAAGGCACAATGCCGAATTAAGTACAACAAGAATGACTCTTCTTACTGACTATGTTTTGAACCATTCCTGTGACACTAGTTATCGATTCCAATGCTTCACTTCAGGATTACTGTATCCCTCTGACACTCTTATTGACGATGAAACACAGAAATTGCACCGGAATTAAATAGAAAAGGCACAATGCCGACTTAAGTACAAGAAGACAGACTCTTCTGACTGTCTATGTTTTGAACCATCCCTGTGACACTAGTTATAGATTCCGATGCTTCACTCCAGGTTTACTGTATCCCTTGGTCCTTCTTATTGACGATGAAACAGAAATTGCATCGGAATTAAATACAAAAGGCACAATGCCGACTTAAGTACAAGAAGACTGACTCTCCTTACTGACTATGTTTTGAACCATTCCAGTGACACTAGTTATAAATTCCGATGCTTCACTTCAGGTTTACTGTATCCCTTGGACCTTCTTATTGACGATGAAACACAGAAAATGCATCGGAATGAAATAGGAAAGGCACAATGCCGACTTAAGTACAAGAAGACCGACTCTTCTTACTGACTATGTTTTGAACCATTCCTGTGACACCCGTTATAGATTCCGACGCTTTACTTGATGTTTACTGTATCCCTTGGAACTTGTTATTGACGATGAAACACAGAAATTGCATCGGAATTAAATACTAAAGGCACAATGCCGAATTAAGTACAAGAAGACTGACTCTTCTTACTGTCTATGTTTTGAACCATTACTGTGACACTAGTTACAGATTCCGATGCTTCACTCCAGGTTTACTGTATCCCTTGGACCTTCTTATTGACGATGAAACACAGAAATTGCATCGCAATTATATACAAAAGGCGCAATGCCGACTTAAGGACAAGAAGACTGACTCTTCTTACTGACTATGTTTTGAACCATTCCTGTGACACTAGCTATAGATTCCGATGCTTCACTTCAGGTTTACTGTATCCCTCTGATCTTCTTATTAACGATGAAACACAGAAATTGCATCGGAATTAAATACAAAAGGCAAAATGCCGTCTGAAGTACACGAGGAACGACTCTTCTTACTGTCTATGATTTGAACCGTTCCTGTGACACTAGCTACAGATTCCGATGCTTCACTCCAGGTTTACTGTATCCCTCTGACCTTCTTATTCATGATGAGACACAGAAATTGCATCGGAATTAAATACAGAAGGCACAATGCCGAATTAAGTTCAAGAAGACTGACTCTTCTTACTGTCTATTTTTGAACCAGTCCTGTGACACTAGTTATGGATTCCGATGCTTCACTCCAGGTTTACTGTATCCCTTGGACCTTCTTATTGACGATGAAACACAGAAATTGCATCGGAATTAAATACAAAAGGAACAATGCCGACCTAAGTAAAAGAAGTCTGACTCTTCTTACTGTCTATGATTTGAACGATTCCTGTGACACTAGTTATAGATTCCGATGCTTCACTCCAGGTTTACTGTATCGGTTGGACCTTCATATTAACGATGAAACACAGAAATTGCATCAGAATGAGATAGAAAATGCTCAATGATGACTTAAGTACAATAAGACTGACTATTCTTACTGACTATGATTTGAACCATTCCTGTGACCCTAGTTATAGAATCCGATGCTTCACTCCAGGTTTACTGTATCCCTTGGACCTTCTTATTAAACGATGAAACACAGAAATTGCATCGGAATTAATTACAAAAGGCACAATGCCGACTTAAGTACAAGAAGACTGACTCTTCTAACTGACTATGCTTTGAACCATTCCTGTGACACTAGCTATAGATTCCGAAGCTTCACTTCAGGTTTACTGTATCCATTGGACCTTCTTATTGACGATGAAACACAGAAATTGCATCGGAATTAAATACAAAAGGCACAATGCCGACTTAAGGACAAGAAGACTGACTCTACTTACTGACTTTGTTTTGAACCATTCCTGTGACACTAGTTATAGATTCCGATGCTTCCCTTCAGGTTTATTGTATCACTCTGACCTTCCTATTGACGATGAAACACAGAATTTGCATCGGAATTAAAGAGAAAAGGCACAATGTCGACGTAAGTACAAGAAGACTGACTCTTCTTACTGTCTATGTTTTGAACCATTCCTGTGAAACTAGTTATAGATTCCGATGCTTCACTCCAGGTTTTCTATATCCCTTGGACCTTCTTATTGACGATGAAACACAGAAATTGCATCGGAATTAAATAATAAAGGCACAATGCCGACTTACGTACAAAAAGACTGACTCTTCTTACTGACTATGTTTTGAACCATTCCATTGACACTAGTTATAGATTCCGATGCTTTACTCAAGGTTTACTGTATCCCTTGGACCTTCTTATTGACGATGAAACACAGAAATTGCATCGGAATTAAATACAAAAGGCACAATGCCGACATAAGTACAAGAAGACTGGCTCTTCTTACTGTCTATGTTTTGAACCATCCCTGTGACACTAGTTACAGATTCCGATGCTTCACTCCAGGCTTACTGTATCCCTTGGTCCTTCTTATTGACGATGAAACACAGAAATTGCATCGGAATTAAAAACAAAAGGCACAATGCCGACTTAGGAACAAGAAGACTGACACTCCTTACTGACTATGTTTTGAACCATTCCTGTGACACTAGTTATAAACTCCGATGCTTCACTTCAGGTTTACTGTATCGCTTGGACCTTCTTATTGACGATGAAACACAGAAATTGCATCGGAATTAAATACAAAATGCTCAAAGCAGAATTAAGTACAAGAAGACTCACTCTTCTTACTGTCTATGTTCTGAACCTTTCCTGTGACACTAGTAATAGATTCCGATGCTTCACTCCAGGTTTACTGTATCCCTCTGACCCTCTTACTGACGATGAAACACAGAAATTGCATCGGAATTAAATAGAAAAGGCACAATGCCGACTTAAGTACAAGAAGACTGACTCTTCTTACTGTCTATGTTTTGAACCTTCCCTGTGACACTAGTTAATGATTCCGATGCTTCACTCCAGGTTTACTGTATCCCTTGGTCGTTCTTATTGCGATGAAACACAGAAATTGCATCGGAATTAAATACAAAAGGCACAATGCCGACTTAAGTACAAGAAGACGGACTCTCCTTACTGATTATGTTTTGAACCATTCCTGTGACACTAGTTATAAATTCCGATGCTTCACTTCAGGTTTACAGTACCCCTTGGACCATCTTATTGACGATGAAACACAGAAAATGCATCGCAATTAAATACAAAAGGCACAATACCGACTTAAGTACATGAAGAAAGACTCTTCCTACTGACTATGTTTTGAACCATTCCGTGACACCCGTTGTAGATTCCGATGCTTCACTTGAGGTTTACTGTATCCCTTGGACCATCTTATTGTCGATGAAACACAGAAATTGCATCGGAAATAAATACAAAAGGCACAAAGCAGAATTAAGTACAAGAGGACTGACTCTTCTTACTGTCTATGTTTTGAACCATTCCTGTGACACTAGTTATAGATTCCGATGCTTCACTCCAGGTTTACTGTATCCCTTGGACCTTCTTATTGATGATGAAACATAGAAATTGTACCGGAATTAAATACAAAAGGCACAATGGCCACTTAAGGACAAGAAGACTGACTCTTCTTACTGACTTTGTTTTGAACCATTCCTGTGACACTAGTTATAGATTCCGATGCTTCACTTCAGGATTACTGTATTCCTCTGACCTTCTTATTGACGATGAAACACAGAAATTGCATCGGAATTAAATAGAAAAGGCACAATGCCGACTTAAGTACAAGAAGACTGACTCTTCTTACAGTCTAGGTTTGAACCATTCCATTGACACTAGTTATAGATTCCGATGCTTGACTCCAGGTTTACTGTATCCCTTGGACCTTCTTATTGATGATGAAACACAGAAATTGCACCGGAATTAAATACAAAAAGCACAATGGCCAATTAAGGACAAGAAGACTGACTCTTCTTACTGACTTTGTTTTGAACCATTCCTGTGACACTAGTTATAGATTCCGATGCTTCACTTCAGGTTTATTGTATCCCTCTGACCTTCTTATTGACGATGAAACACAGAAATTGCATCGGAATTCAATTGAAAAGGCACAATGCCGACTTAAGTACAAGAAGACAGACTCTTCTTACTGACTACGTTTTGAACCATTCCTGTGACACTAGTTATAGGTTCCGATGCTTCACTCCAGGTTTACTGTATCCCTTGGTCCTTCTTATTGACGATGAAACACAGAAATTGCATCGGAATTAAATACAAAATGCACAAAGCAGAATTAAGTACAAGAAGACTGACTCTTCTTACTGTCTATGTTCTGAACCATTCCTGTGACACTTGTTATAGATTCCGATGCTTCACTCCAGGTTTACTGTGTCCCTCTGACCTTCTTACTGACGATGATACACAGAAATTGCATCGGAATTAAATGAAAAGGCACAATGCCGACTTAAGTACAAGAAGACTGACTCTTCTTACTGACTATGTTTTGAACCATTCCTGTGACACTAGTTATAAATTCCGATGCTTCACTTCAGGTTTACAGTAGCCCTTGGACCATCTTATTGACGATGAAACACAGAAAATGCATCTGAATTGAATACAAAAGGCACAATGCCGACTTAAGTACATGAAGACCGACTCTTCCTACTGACTATGCTTTGAACCATTCCTGTGACATCCGTTATAGATTCCGAAGCTTCACTTGAGGTTTACTGTTTCCCTTGGACCTTCTTATTGACGATGAAACACAGAAATTGCATCGGAAATAAATACAAAAGGCACAATGCTGACTTAAGTACAAGAAGACTGACACTCCTTACTGACTATGTTTTGAACCATTCCTGTGACACTAGTTATAAACTACGATGCTTCACTTCAGGTTTACTGTATCGCTTGGACCTTCTTATTGACGATGAAACAAAGAAATTGCATCGGAATTAATTACAAAAGGCACAGTGCAGAATTAAGTACAAGGAGACTGACTCTTCTTACTGTCTATGTTTTGAACCATTCCTGTGACACTAGTTATAGATTCCGATGCTTCACTCCAGGTTTACTGTATCCCTTGGTCCTTCTTATTGACGATGAAACACAGAAATTGCATCGGAATTAAATACAAAAGGCACAATGCCGACTTAAGAACAAGAAGACTGACACTCCTTACTGACTATGTTTTGAACCATTCCTGTGACACTAGTTATAAACTCCGATGCTTCACTACAGGTTTACTGTATCGCTTGGACCTTCTTATTGACGATGAAACACAGAAATTGCATCGGAATTAAATACAAAATGCACAAAGCAGAATTAAGTACAAGAAGACTGACTCTTCTTACTGTCTATGTTCTGAACCATTTCTGTGACACTAGTTATAGATTCCGATGCTTCACTCCAGGTTTAATGTATCCCTTGGACCTTCTTATTGATGATGAAACACAGATATTGCACCGGAATTAAATACAAAAGGTACAATAGCCACTTAAGGACAAGAAGACTGACTCTTCTTACTGACTTTGTTTTGAACCACTCCTGTGACACTAGTTATAGATTCCGATGCTTCACTTCAGGTTTATTGTATCCCTCTGACCTTCGTATTGACGATGAAACACAGAAATTGCATCGGAATTAAATAGAAAAGGCACAATGCCGACTTAAGTACAAGAAGACTGACTGTTCTTACTGACTATGTTTTGAACCATTCCTGTGACACTAGTTATAGATTCCGAAGCTTCACTTCAGGATTACTGTATCCCTCTGACCTTCTTATTGAGGATGAAACACAGATATTGCATCGGAATTAAATAGAAATGGCACAATGCCTACTTAAGTACAAGAAGACTGACTCTTCTTACAGTCTATGTTTTGAACCATCCCAGTGACACTAGTTATAGATTCCGATGCTTCACTCCAGGTTTACTGTATCTCTTGGTCCTTCTTATTGACGACGAAACACAGAAATTGCATCGGGATTAAATACAAAAGGCACAATGCCGTCTTAAGTACAAGAAGACTGACTCTTCTTACTGACTATGTTTGAACCATTCCTGTGACACTAGCTATAGATTCCGATGCTTCACTTCAGGTTTATTGTATCCCTTGGACCTTCATATTGACGATGAAACACAGAAATTGCATCGGAATTAAATAGATAAGGCACAATGTCGACGTAAGTACATGAAGACTGACTCTTCTTACTGTCTATGTATTGAACCATTCCTGTGACACTAGTTATAGATTCCGATGCTTCACTCCAAGTTTGCTATATCCCTTGGACCTTCTTATTGACGATGAAACACAGAAATTGCATCAGAATTAAATAGAAAAGGCACAATGCCGACTTAAGTACAAGAAGACTGACTCATCTTACTGTCTATGTTTAGAACCATCCCCGTGACACTAGTTATAGATTCCGATGCTTCACTCCAGGTTTACTGTATCCCTTGGTCCATCTTATTGACGATGAAACACAGAAATTGCATCGGAATTAAATACAAAAGGCACAATGCCGACATAAGTACAAGAAGACTAACTCTCCTTACTGACTATGCTTCGAACCATTCCTGTGACACTAGGTATAAACTCCGATGCTTCGCTTCAGGTTTACTGTATCGCTTGGACCTTCTTATTGACGATGAAACACAGAAATTGCATCGGAATTAAATACAAAATGCACAAAGCAGAATTAAGTGCAAGAAGACTCACTCATCTTACTGTCTATGTTTTGAACCATTCCTGTGACACTAGTTGTAGATTCCGATGCTTCACTCCAGGTTTACTGTATCCCTTGGACCTACTTATTGACGATGAAACACAGAAATTGCATCGGAATTAAATACAAAAGGCACAATGCCGACTTAAGGACAAGAAGACTGACTCTTCTTACTGACTTTGTTTTGAACTATTCTTGTGACACTAGTTATAGATTCCGATGCTTCACTTCAGGTTTATTGTATCCCTCTGACCTTCTTATTGACGATGAAACACAGAAATTGCATCGGAATTAAATAGAAATGACACAATGCCGACTTAAGTGCAAGAAGACTGACTCTTCTTATTGACTATGCTTTGAACCATTCCTGTGACACTAGTTACAGATTCCGATGCTTCACTTCAGGATTACTGTATCCCTCTGACCTTCTTATTGACGATGAAACACAGAAATTGCATCGGAATTAAATAGTAAAGGCACAATGCCGACTTAAGTACAAGAAGACTGACTCTTCTTACTGTCTATGTTTTGAACCTCCCTGTGGCACTAGTTATAGATTCCGATGCTTCACTCCAGGTTTACTGTATCCCTTGGTCCTTCTTATTGACGATGAAACACAGAAATTGCATCGGAATTAAATACAAAAGGCACAATGCTTACTTAAGTACAAGAAGACTGACTCTCCTTACTGACTATGTTATGAACCATTCCTGTGACACTAGTTATAAATTCCGAAGCTTCACTTCAGGTTTACTGTATCCCTTGGACCTTCTTATTGACGATGAAACACAGAAAATGCATCGGAATTAAATACAAAAGGCACAATGCCGACTTAAGGACAAGAAGACTGACTCTTCTTACTGACTTTAATTTGAACTATTCTTGTGACACTAGTTATAGATTCCGATGCTTCACTTCAGGTTTATTGTATCCCTCTGACCTTCTTATTGACGATGAAACACAGAAATTGCATCGGAATTAAATAGAAATGACACAATGCCGATTAAGTGCAAGAAGACTGACTCTTCTTATTGACTATGTTTTGAACCATTCCTGTGACACTAGTTACAGATTCCGATGCTTCACTTCAGGATTACTGTATCCCTCTGACCTTCTTATTGACGATGAAACACAGAAATTGCATCGGAATTAAATAGAAAAGGCACAATGCCGACTTAAGTACAAGTAGACTGACTCTTCTTACTGTCTATGTTTTGAACCTCCCTGTGACACTAGTTATAGATTCCGATGCTTCACTCCAGGTTTACTGTATCCCTAGGTCCTTCTTATTGACGATGAAACACAGAAATTGCATCGGAATTAAATACAAAAGGCACAATGCTTACTTAAGTACAAGAAGACTGACTCTCCTTACTGACTATGTTTTGAACCATTCCTGTGACACTAGTTATAAATTCCGATGCTTCACTTGAGGTTTACTGTATCCCTTGGACCTTCTTATTGACGATGAAACACAGAAATTGCATCGGAATTAAATACAAAAGGCACAATGCCGAATTAAGTACAAGAGGACTGACTCTTCTTACTGTCTATGTTTTGAGCCATTCCTATGACACTAGTTATAGATTCCGATGCTTCACTCTAGGTTTACTGTATCCCTTGGACCTTCTTATTGACGATGAAACACAGAAAATGCATCGGAATTAAATAGAAAAGGCACAATGCCGACTTAAGGACAAGAAGACTGACTCTTCTTACTGACTATGTTTTGAACCATTCCTGTGACACTAGCTATAGATTCCGATGCTTCACTTCAGGTTCACTGTATCCCTTTGACCTTCTTATTGCCGATGAAACAAAGAACTTGCACCGGAATTAAATACAAAGGGCAAAATGCCGACTGAAGTACACGAAGACTGACTCTTCCTACCGTCTATGATTTGAACCATTCCTGTGACACTAGTTACAGATTCCGATGCTTCACTCCACGTTTACTGTATCCCTCGGACCTTCTTATTGACGATGAGACACAGAAATTGCATCGTAATTAAATACAAACGGCACAACGCCGACTTAAGTACAAGAAGACTAACTCTTCTTACTGACTATGTTTTGAACCATTCCTGTGACACTAGTTATGGATTCCGATGCTTCACTTCAGGTTTACTGTATCCCTCTGACCTTCTTATTGACGATGAAACACAGAAATTGAATCGGAATTAAATACAAAATGCACAATGCCGAATTAAGTTCAAGAAGACTGACTCTTCTTACTGTCTATATTTTTACCAGTCCTGTGACACTAGTTATAGACTCCGAAGCTTCACTCCAGGTTTACTGTATCCCTTGGACCTTCTTATTGACGAAGATACACAGAAATTGCATCGGAATTAAATACAAAAGGCACAATGCCGACCTAAGTAAAAGAAGTCTGACTCTTCTTACGGTCTATGATTTGAACCATTCCTGTGACACTAGTTATAGATTCCGATGCTTCACTCCAGGTTTACTGTATCGGTTGGACCTTCATATTGACGATGAAACAGAGAAATTGCATCAGAATTAAATAGAAAATGCACAATTCCTTCTTACGGACAAGAAGACTGGATCTTCTTACTGACTTTGTTTTGAACCATTCCTGTGACACTAGTTATAGATTCCGATGCTTCACTCAAGGTTTACTGTATCCCTTGGACCCTCTTATTGACGATGAAACACAGAAATTGCAGCGGAATTAATTACAAAAGGCACAATGCCGACTTAAGGACAAGAAGACTGACTCTTCTTACTGACTATATTTTGAACCATTCCTGTGACACTAGTTTTGGATTCCGATGCTTCACTTCAGGTTTACTGTATCCCTCTGACCATCGTATTGACGCTGAAACACAGAAATTGCATCGGAATTAAATAGAAAAGCCACAATGTCGACGTAAGTACAAGAAGACTGACACTTCTTACTGTCTATGTTTTGAACCATTCCAGTGACACTAGTTATAGATTCCGATGCTTCACTCCAGGTTTACTATATCCCTTGGACCTTCTTATTGACGATGAAACACAGAAATTGCATCGGAATTAAAAAGAAAAGGCGCAATGCAGACTTAAGTACAAGAAGACTGACTCTTCTTAGTGACTATGTTTTGAACCATTCCTGTGACACTAGTTATAAATTCCGATGCTTTACTTCAGGATTACTGTATCCCACTGACCTTCTTATTGACGATGAAACCTAGAAATTGCATCGGAGTTAAATACAAAAGGCACAATGCCGACTTAAGTACAAGAAGACTGACTCTTCTTACTGTCTATGTTTTGAACCATTCCTGTGACACTAGTTATAAATTCCGATGCTTCACTTCAGGTTTACTGTATCCCTTGGACCTTCTTATTGACGATGAAACACAGAAATTGCATCGGAATTAAATACAAAAGGCACAAAGAATTACGGACAAGAAGACTGGATCTTCTTACAGACTTTGTTTTGAACCATTCCTGTGACACTAGTTATAGATTCCGATGCCTCTCTTCAGGTTTATTGTATCCCTCTGTCCTTCTTATTGACGATGAGACACAGAAATTGCATCGGAATTAAATAGAAAAGGCACAATGTCGACGTAAGTACAAGAAGACTGACTCTTCTTACTTCCTATGATTTGAACCATTCCTGTGACACTAGTTATAGATTCCGATGATCCACTCAAGGTTTACTGTATCCCTTGGACCTTCTTATTGACGATGAACCACAGAAATTGCAGCGGAGTTAATTACAAAAGGCACAATGCCGACTTAAGGACAAGTAGACTGACTCTTCTTACTGAATATATTTTGAACCATTCCTGTGACACTAGTTTTGGATTCCGATGCTTCACTTCAGGTTTATTGTATCCCTCTGACCTTCGTATTGACGATGAAACACAGAAATTGCATCGGAATTAAATAGAAAATCCACAATGTCGACGTAAGTACAAGAAGACTGACTCTTCTTACTGTCTATGTTTTGAACCATTCCTGTGACAGTAGTTATAGATTCCGATGCTTCACTCCAGGTTTACTATATCCCTTGGACCTTCTTATTGACGATGAAACACAGAAATTGCATCGGAATTAAAAAGAAAAGGCGCAATGCCGACTTAAGTACAAGAAGACAGACTCTTCTTAGTGACTATGTTTTGAACCATTCCTGTGACACTAGTTATAGATTCCGATGCTTCACTCCAGGATTACTGTATCGGTTGGACCTTCATATTGACGATGAAACAGAGAAATTGCATCAGAATTAAATAGAAATTGCACAATGACGACTTACGGACAAGAAGACTGGATCATCTTGCTGACTTTGTTTTGAACCATTCCTGTGACACTAGTTATAGATTCCGAAGCTTCTCTTCAGGTTTATTGTATGCCTCTGACCTTCTTATTGACGATGAAACACAGAAATTGCATCGGAATTAAATAGAAAAGGCACAATGTCGACGTAAGTACAAGAAGACTGACTCTTCTTACTGTCTATGATTTGAACCATTCCTGTGACACTAGTTATAGATTCCGATGCTTCACTCAAGGTTTACTGTATCCCTTGGACCTTCTTATTGACGATGATACACAGAAATTGCAGCGGAATTAATTACAAAAGGCACAATGCCGACTTAAGGACAAGAAGACTGACTCTTTTTACTGACTATATTTTGAACCATTCCTGTGTCACTAGTTTTGGATTCCGATGCTTCACTTCAGGTTTATTGTATCCCTCTGACCTTCGAATTGACGATGAAGCACAGATATTGCATCGGAATTAAATAGAAAAGCCACAATGTCGACGTAAGTACAAGAAGACCGACTCTTCTTACTGTCTATGTTTTGAACCATTCCTGTGACACTAGTTATAGATTCCGATGCTTCACTCCAGGTTTACAATATCCCTTGGACCTTCTTATTCACGATGAAACACAGAAATTGCATCGGAATTAAAAAGAAAAGGCGCAATGCCGACTTAAGTACAAGAAGTTTGACTCTTCTTAGTGACTATGCTTTGAACCATTCCTGTGACAATAGTTATAGATTCCGATGCTTTACTTCAGGATTACTGTACCCCACTGACCTTCGTATTGACGATGAAACCTAGAAATTGCATCGGAGTTAAATACAAAAGGCAGAATGCCGACTTAAGTACATGAAGACTGACTCTTCTTACTGTCTATGTTTTGAACCATTCCTGTGACACTAGTTATAAATTCCGATGCTTCACTTCAGGTTTACTGAATCCCTTGGACCTTCTTATTGACGATGAAACACAGAAATTGCATCGGAAATAAATACAAAAGGCACAAAGCAGACTTAAGTACAAGAAGACTGACTCTTCTTACTGTCTACGTTTTGAACCATTCCTGTGACACTAGTTATAGAATCCGATGCTTCACTCCAGGTTTACTATATCCCGTGGACCTTCTTATTGGCGATGAAACACAGAAATTGCATCGGAATTAAATAGAAAAGGCACAATGCCGACATACGGACAAGAAGACTGGATCTTCTTACTGACTTTGTTTTGAACCATTCCTGTGACACTAGTTATAGATTCCGATGCTTCTCTTCAGGTTTATTGTATCCCTCTGACCTTCTTAATGACGATGAAACACAGAAATTGCATCGGAATTAAATAGAAAAGGCACAATGTCGACGTAAGTACAAGAAGACTGACTCTTCTTACTGTCTATGATTTGAACCATTCCTGTGACACTAGTTATAGATTCCGATGCTTCACTCAAGGTTTACTGTATCCCTTGGACCTTCTTATTGACGATGAAACACATAACTTGCAGCGGAACTAATTACCAAAGGCACAATGCCGACTTAAGGACAAGAAGACTGACTCTTCTTACTGACTATATTTTGAACCATTCCTGTGACACTAGTTTTGGATTCCGATGCTTCACTTCAGGTTTATTGTATCCCTCTGACCTTCGTATTGACGATGAAACACAGAAATTGCATCGGAATTAAATAGAAAAGCCACAATGTCGACGTAAGTACAAGAAGACTGACTCTTCTTACAGTCTATGTTTTGAACCATTCCTGTGACACTAGTTATAGATTCCGAAGCTTCACTCCAGGTTTACTATATCCCTTGGACCTTCTTATTGACGATGAAACACAGAAATTGCATCGGAATTAAAAAGAAAAGGCGCAATGCCGACTTAAGTACAAGAAGACTGATTCTTCTTAGTGACTATGTTTTGAACCATTCCTGTGACACTAGTTATAGAATCCGATGCTTCACTCCAGGTTTACTATATCCCTTGGACCTTCTTATTGACGATGAAACACAGAAATTGCATCGGAATTAAATAGAGAAGGCACAATGCCGACTTACGGACAAGAAGACTGGATCTTCTTACTGACTTTGTTTTGAACCATTCCTGTGACACTAGTTATAGATTTCGATGCTTCTCTTCAGGTTTATTGTATCTCTCTGACCTTCTTATTGACGATGAAACACAGAAATTGCATCGGAATTAAATAGAAAAGGCACAATGTCGACGTAAGTACAAGAAGACTGACTCTTCTTACTGTCTATGATTTGAACCATTCCTGTGACACTAGTTATAGATTCCGATGCTTCACTCAAGGTTTACTGTATCCCTTGGACCTTCTTATTGACGATGAAACACAGAAATTGCAGCGGAATTAATTACAAAAGGCACAATGCCGACTTAAGGACAAGAAGACTGACTCTTCTTACTGACTATATTTTGAACCATTCCTGTGACACTAGTTTTGGATTCCGATGCTTCTCTTTAGGTTTATTGTATCCCTCTGACCTTCGTATTGACGGTGAAACACAGAAATTGCATCGGAATTAAATAGAAAAGCCACAATGTCGACGTAAGTACAAGAAGACTGACTCTTCTTACTGTCTATGTTTTGAACCATTCCTGTGACACTAGTAATAGATTCCGAAGCTTCACTCCAGGTTTACTATATCCCTTGGACCTTCTTATTGACGATGAAACACAGAAATTGCATCGGAATTAAAAAGAAAAGGCGCAATGCCGACTTAAGTACAAGAATACTGACTCTTCTTACTGTCTATGATTTGAACCATTCCTGTGACACTAGTTATAGATTCCGATGCTTCACTCAAGGTTTACTGTATCCCATGGACCTTCTTATTGACGATGAAACACAGAAATTGCAGCGGAATTAATTACAAAAGGCACAATGCCGACTTAAGGACAAGAAGACTGACTCTTCTTACTGACTATATTTTGAACCATTCTTGTGACACTAGTTTTGGATTCCGATGCTTCACTTCAGGTTTATTGTATCCCTCTGACCTTCTTATTGACGATGAAACCTAGAAATTGCCTCGGAGTTAAATACAAAAGGCTCAATGCCGACTTAAGTACAAGAAGACTGACTCTTCTTACTGTCTATGTTTTGAACCATTCCTGTGACACTAGTTATAAATTCCAATGCTTCACTTCAGGTTTACTGTATCCCTTGGACCTCTTTATTGACGATGAAACACAGAAATTGCATCGGAATGAAATACAAAAGGCACACAGCAGAATTAAGTACAAGAAGACTGACTCTTCTTACTGTCTATGTTTTGAACCATTCCTGTGACACTAGTTATAGAATCCGATGCTTCACTCCAGGTTTACTATATCCCTTGGACCTTCTTATTGACGATGAAACACAGAAATTGCATCGGAATTAAATAGAAAAGGCACAATGCCGACTTAAGTACTAGAAGACTGGCTCATCTTACTGACTATGTTTTGAACCATCCCATTGACACTATTTATAGATTCCGATGCTTCACTCCATGTTTACTGTATCACTTGGACCTCCTTATTGACGATGAAACACAGAAATTGCATCGGAATTAAATAGAAAATACAATGCTGACTTCAGTACAAGAAGACTGACTCTTCTTACTGACTATGTTTTGAACCATTCCTGTGACACTAGTTATAGATCCGATGCTTCACTTCAGTTTTACTGCATACCTTGGAAATTCTTATTGACGATGAAACACAGAAATTGCATCGGAATTAAATACAAACGGCACAATGCCGACTTAAGTACAAGAAGACTGACTCTTCCTACTGTCTATGTTTTGAACCATTCCTGTGACACTAGTTATAGATTCCGATGCTTCACTTCAAGTTTACTGTATCCCTTGGACCTTCTTATTTACGATGAAACACAGAAAATGCATCGGAATTAAATACAAATGGCACAATGCCGACTTATGTACATGAAGACCGACTCTTCCTACTGACTATGTTTTGAACCAATCCTGTGACACTAGTTATAGATTCCGATGCTTCACTTCTGGTTTATTGTATCCCTCTGACCTTCTTATTCACGATGAAAGACAGAAATTGATCGGAATGAAATAGAAAAGGCACAATGCCGACTTAAGTACATGAAGACTGACTCTTCTTACTGACTATGTTTTGAACCCTTCCTGTGACACTAGTTATAAATTCCGATGCTTCACTTCAGGTTTACTGTATCCCTTGGACCTTCTTATTGACGATGAAACACAGGAAATGCATCGGAATTAAGTACAAAAGGCACAATGCCGACTTAAGTACAAGAAGACTGACTCTCCTTACTGACTATGTTTCGAACCATTCCTGTGACACTAGTTATAGATTCCGATGCTTCAATTTAGGTTTACTGTATCCCTTGGTCCTTCTTAATGACGATGAAACAAAGAAATTGCATCGGAGTTAAATACAAAAGCACAATGCCGACTTAAGTACAAGAAGACTGACTCTCCTTACTGAGTATGTTTTGAACCCTTCCTGTGACACTAGTTATAAATTCCGATGCTTCACTTCAGGTTTACTGTATCCCTTGGACCTTCTTATTGACGATGAAACACAGAAAATGCATCGGAATTAAATACAAAAGGCACAATGCCGACTTAAGTACAAGAAGACTGACTCGTCTTACTGACTATGTTTCGAACCATTACATTGACACTAGTTATAGTTTCCGATCCTTCAATTCAGGTTGACTGCATTCCTTGGACCTTCGTATTGACGATGAAACACATTAATTACATCGGAATTAAATAGAAAAAGCACAATGCCGAATTAAGTTCAAAAAGACTGACTCTTCTTACTGTCTATTTTTGAACCAGTCCTGTGACACTAGTTAAACACACCGATGCTTCACTCCAAGTTTACTGTATCCCTTGGTCCTTCTTAGTGACGATGAAACACAGAAATTGCAACGGAATTAAATACAAAAGGCACAATGCCGAATTAAGTACAAGAAGACTGACTCTTCTTACTGTCTATGTTTTGAACCATTCCTGTGATACTAGTTATAGATTCCGATGCTTCACTCCTGGATTACTGTACCCCTTGGACCTTCATATTGACGATGAAACACAGAAATTGCCTCAGAATTAAATAGAAAATGCACAATGATCACTTAAGTACAATAA
The DNA here is from genome assembly GCF_021461385.2 of Schistocerca piceifrons. Classification (NCBI taxonomy): domain Eukaryota; kingdom Metazoa; phylum Arthropoda; class Insecta; order Orthoptera; family Acrididae; genus Schistocerca; species Schistocerca piceifrons. The sequence goes on along the minus strand of NW_025728380.1, from coordinate 42,034 downwards.
GACTGACTATTCTTACTGACTATGATTTGAACCATTCCTGGGACACTAGTTATAGATTCCGATGCTTTACATCAGGATTACTGTATCCCTCTGACCTTCTTATTGACGATGAAACACAGAAATTGCATCGGAGTTAAATACAAAAGGCACAATGCCGATTTAAGTACAAGAAGACTGACTCTTCTTACTGTCTATGTTTGAACCATTCCTGTGACACTAGTTATAAATTCCGATGCTTCACTTCAGGTTACTGTATCCCTTGGACCTTCTTATTGACGATGAAACACAGAAATTGCATCGGAATTAAATACAAAAGGCACAAAACAGAATTAAGTACAAGAAGACTGACTCTTCTTACTGTCTATGTTTTGAACCATTCCTATGACACTAGTTATAGAATCCGATGCTTCACTCCAGGTTTACTATATCCCTTGGACCTTCTTATTGACGATGAAACACAGAAATTGCATCGGAATTAAATAGAAAAGGCACAATGCCGACTTAAGTACAAGAAGACTGGCTCATCTTACTGACTATGTTTTGAACCATTCCATTGACACTATTTATAGATTCCGATGCTTCACTCCATGTTTACTGTATCCCTCTGACCTTCATATTGACGATGAAACACAGAAATTGCATCGGAATTAAATACAGAAGGCACAATGCCGAATTAAGTTCAAGAAGACTGACTCCTCTTACTGTCTGTTTTTGAACCAGTCCTGTGACACTAGTTATAGATTCCGATGCTTCACTCCTGGTTTACTGTATCCCTTGGACCCTCTTATTGACGATGAAACACAGAAAATGCATCGGAATTAAATACAAAAGGCACAATGCCGACTTAACTACATGAAGACCGAATCTTCTTACTGACTATGTTTTGAACCATTCCTGTGACACTAGTTATAGATTCCGAAGCTTCACTTCAGGTTTACTGTATCCCTCGGAACATCATATTGACGATGAAACACAGAAAATGCATCGGAATTAAATACAAAAGGCACAATGCCGATTTAAGTACAAGAAGACTGACTCTTCTTACTGTCTATGATTTGAACCATTCCATTGACACTAGTTATAGATTCCGATGCTTCACCTCAGGTTTACTGTATCCCTTGGACCTTCTTATTGACGATGAAACACAGAAATTGCATCGGAATTAAATACAAAAGGCAAAATGCCGACTTAAGTACACGAAGACTGACTCTTCTTACTGTCTATGTTATGAAACATTCCTGTGACACTAGTTACAGATTCCGATGCTACACTCCAGGTTTACTGTATCCCTTGGACCTTCTTATTGGTGATGAAACACAGAAATTGCACCGGAATTAATTACAAAAGGCACAATGCCGACTTAAGTAAAAGAAGTCTGACTCTTCTTACTGTCTATGATTTGAACCATTCCTGTGACACTAGTTCTAGATTCCGATGCTTCACTCCAGGTTTACTGTATCCCTTGGACCTTCATGTTGACGATGAAACACAGAAATTTCATCAGAATTAAATAGAAAATGCACAATGATGACTTAAGTACAATAAGACTGAATATTCTAACTGACTATGTTTGAACCATTCCTGTGACACTAGTTATCGATTCCGATGCTTCCCTTCAGGATTACTGTATCCCTCTGACCTTCTTATTGACGATGAAGCACAGAAATTGCATCGGAGTTAAATACAAAAGGCACAATGCCGACTTAAGTACAAGAAGACAGACTCTTCTTACTGTCTATGCTTTGAATTATTCCTGTGACACTAGTTATAATTTCCGATGCTTCACTTCAGGTTTACTGTATCCCTTGGACCTTCTTATTGACGATGAAACACAGAAATTGCATCGGAATTAAATACAAAAGGCACAAAGCAGAATTAAGTACAAGAAGACTGACTCCTCTTACTGTCTATGTTTTGAACCATTCCTGTGACACTAGCTCTAGATTCCGATGCTTCACTTCAGGTTTCAGGTTTACTGTACCGCTCTGACCTTCTTATTGACGATGAAACACAGAAATTGCATCGGAATTAAATACAAAAGCCACAAAGCAGAATTAAGTACAAGAAGACTGACTCTTCTTACTGTCTATGTTTTGAACCATTTCTGTGACACTAGTTATAGATCCGATGCTTAACTTCAGTTTTACTGTATACCTTGGACCTTCTTATTGACGATGAAACACAGAAATTGCATCGGAATTAAATACAAATGGCACAATGACGACTTAAGTACAAGAAGACTGACTCTTCCTACTGTCTATGTTTTGAAATATTCCTGTGACACTAGTTATAGATTCCGATGCTTCACTCCAGGTTTACTGTATCCCTTGGACCTTCGTATTGACGATGAAACACAGGAATTGCATCGGAATTAAATACAAAAGGCACAATGCGGAATTAAGTTCAAGAAGACTGACTCTTCTTACTGTCTACTTTTGAACCAGTCCTGTGACACTAGTTATAGACTCCGATGCTTCACTCCAGGTTTACTGTATCCCTTGGTCCTTCTTATTGACAATGAAACACAGAAATTGCATCGGAATTAAATACAAAAGGCACAATGCCGACTTAAGTAGAAGAAGACTAACTCTTCTTACTGACTATGTTTTGAACCATTCCTGTGACACTAGTTATAGACCCCGATGCTTCACTTCAGGTTTAATGTATCCCTTGGACCTTCTCATTGACGATGAAACACAAAAATTGCATCGGAATTAAATACAAAAGGCAAAATGCCGACTGAAGTACACGAAGTATGACTCTTGTTACTGTCTATGATTTGAACCATTCCTGTGACACTAGTTACAGATTCAGATGCTTCACTCCACGTTTACATTATCCCTTGGACCTTCTTATTGACGATGAGATACAGAAATTGCATCGGAATTAAATACAAAAGGCACAACGCCGACTTAAGTACAAGAAGACTAGCTCTTGTTACTTACTATGTTTTGAACCATTCCTGTAACACTAGTTATGGATTCCGATGCTTCACTTCAGGTTTACTGTATCCCTCTGACCTTCTTATTGACGATGAAACACAGAAATTGCATCGGAATTAAATACAAAAGGCACAATGCTGACTTACGGAAAAGAAGACTGACTCTTCTTATTGACTTTGTTTTCAACCATTCCTGTGACACTAGTTATAGATTCCGATGCTTCACATCAGGTTTATTGTATCCCTCTGACCTTCTTATTGACGATGAAAGACAGAAATTGATCGGAATTAAATAGAAAAGGCACAATGCCGACTTAAGTAGACGAAGACTAACCCTTCTTACTGACTTTGTTTTGAACCATTCCTGTGACACTAGTTATGGATTTCGATGCTTCACTTCAGGTTTACTGTGTCCCTCTGACCTTCTTATTGACGATGAAACACAGAAATTGCATTGGAATTAAATACAAACGGCACAATGCCGACTTAAGTACAAGAAGACTGACTCTTCCTACTGTCTATGTTTTGAACCATTCCTGTGACACTAGTTATAGATTCCGGTGCTTCACTTCAGCTATACTGTATCACTCGGACATTCTTATTGACGATGAAACACAGAAAATGCATCGGAATTAAATACAAAAGGCACAATGCTGACTTATGTACATGAAGACCGACTCTTCCTACTGACTATGTTTTGAACCAATACTGTGACACCCGTTATAGATTCCGATGCTTCACTTGAGGTTTACTGTGTCCCTTGGACCTTCTTATTGCCGATGAAACACAGAAATTGCATCGGAATTAAATACAAAAGGCACAATGCCGAATTATGTACAAGAAGACTGACTCTTCTTACTGTCTATGTATTGAACCATTCCTGTGACACTAGTTATAGATTCCGATGCTTCACTCCTGGTTTACTGTATCCATTGGACCCTCTTATTGACGATGAAACACACAAAATGCATCGGAATTAAATACAAAAGGCACAATGCCGACTTAAGTACATGAAGACCGAATCTTCCTACTGACTATGTTTTGAACCATTCCTGTGACACTAGTTATAGATTCCGATGCTTAACTCCAGGTTTACTGTATCCCTTGGACCATCTTATTGACGATGAAACACAAAAATAGCATCGGAATTAAATACAAAAGGCAAAATGACGACTGAAGTACACGAAGACTGACTCTTCTTACTGACTATGATTTGAACCATTCCTGTGACACTAGTTACGGATTCCGATGCTTCACTCCAGGTTTACTGTATCCCTTGGACCTTCTTATTGCCGATAAAACACAGAAATTGCATCGGAATTAAATACAAAAGGCACAATGCCGACTTAAGTACAAGAAGACTAACTCTTCTTACTGACTATGCTTTGAACCATTCCTGTGACACTAGTTATGGATTCCGATGCTTCACTTCAGGTTCACTGTATCCCTCTGACCTTCTTATTGGCGATGAAACACAGAAATTGCATCGGAATTAAATACAAAAGGCACAATGCCGAATTAAGTTCAAGAAGACTGACTCTTCTTACTGTCTATTTTTGAACCAGTCCTGTGACACTCGTTATAGACTCCGATGCTTCAATCTAGGTTTACTGTATCCCTTGGTCCTTCTTATTGACGATGAAACACAGAAATTGCATCGGAATTATATAGAAAAGGCACAATGCCGACTTAAGTACAAGAAGACTGACTCTTCTTACTGACTATGTTTTGAACCATTTCTGTGACACCAGTTATAAATTCCGATGCTTCACTTCAGGTTTACTGTATCCCTTGGAACATCATGGTGACGATGAAACACAGAAAATGCATCGGAATTAAATACAAAAGGCACAGTGCAGAAATAAGTACAAGGAGACTGACTCTTCTTACTGTCTATGTTTTGAACCATTCCTGTGACACTAGTTACGGATTCCGATGCTTCACTCCAGGTTTACTGTATCCCTTGGACCTTCGTATTGACGATGAAACACAGAAATTGCATCGGTATTAAATACAAAAGGCACAATGCCGACTTAAGTAGACGAAGACTAACTCTTCTTACTGACTTTGTTTTGAACCATTCCTGTGACACTAGTTATGGATTTCGATGCTTCACTTCAGGTTTACTGTGTCCCTCTGACCTTCTTATTGACGATGAAACACAGAAATTGCATCGGAATTAAATACAAAAGGCAGAATGCCGAATTAAGTACAAGAAGACTTGCTCTTCTTACTGTCTATGTTTTGAACCATTCCTGTGACACTAGTTATAGATTCCGATGCTTCACTCCTGGTTTACTGTATCCATTGGACCCTCTTATTGACGATGAAACACACAAAATGCATCGGAATTAAATACAAAAGGCACAATGCCGACTTAAGTACATGAAGACCGAATCTTCCTACTGACTATGTTTTGAACCATTCCTGTGACACTAGTTATAGATTCCGATGCTTAACTCCAGGTTTACTGTATCCCTTGGACCATCTTATTGACAATGAAACACAAAAATAGCATCGGAATTAAATACAAAAGGCAAAATGACGACTGAAGTACACGAAGACTGACTCTTCTTACTGACTATGGTTTGAACCATTCCTGTGACACTAGTTACGGATTCCGATGCTTCACTCCAGGTTTACTGTATCCCTTGGACCTTCTTATTGCCGATAAAACACAGAAATTGCATCGGAATTAAATACAAAAGGCACAATGCCGACTTAAGTACAAGAAGACTAACTCTTCGTACTGACTATGCTTTGAACCATTCCTGTGACACTAGTTATGGATTCCGATGCTTCACTTCAGGTTCACTGTATCCCTCTGACCTTCTTATTGGCGATGAAACACAGAAATTGCATCGGAATTAAATACAAAAGGCACAATGCCGAATTAAGTTCAAGAAGACTGACTCTTCTTACTGTCTATTTCTGAACCAGTCCTGTGACACTCGTTATAGACTCCGATGCTTCAATCTAGGTTTACTGTATCCCTTGGTCCTTCTTATTGACGATGAAACACAGAAATTGCATCGGAATTATATAGAAAAGGCACAATGCCGACTTAAGTACAAGAAGACTGACTCTTCTTACTGACTATGTTTTGAACCATTTCTGTGACACCAGTTATAAATTCCGATGCTTCACTTCAGGTTTACTGTATCCCTTGGAACATCATGGTGACGATGAAACACAGAAAATGCATCGGAATTAAATACAAAAGGCACAGTGCAGAAATAAGTACAAGGAGACTGACTCTTCTTACTGTCTATGTTTTGAACCATTCCTGTGACACTAGTTATAGATTCCGATGCTTCACTCCAGGTTTACTGTATCCCTTGGACCTTCTTATTGATGATGAAACACAGAAATTGCATCGGCATTAAATACAAAAGGCACAGTGCCGACTTAAGGACAAGAAGACTGACTCGTCTTACTGACTATGTTTTGAACCATTCCTGTGACACTAGCTATAGATTCCAATGCTTCACTTCAGGTTTACTGTACCCCTCTGTCCTTCTTATTGACGATGAAACACAGAAATTGCATCGGAATTAAATAGAAAAGGCACAATGCCGACTTAAGTACAAGAAGACTGACTCTTCTTACTGTCTATGATTTGAACCATTCCATTGACACTAGTTATAGTTTCCGACGCTTCACTCCAGGTTTACTGTATCCCTTGGACCTTCGTATTGACGATGAAACACAGAAATTGCATCGGTATTAAATACAAAAGGCACAATGCCGACTTAAGTAGACGAAGACTAACTCTTCTTACTGACTTTGTTTTGAACCATTCCTGTGACACTAGTTATGGATTTCGATGCTTCACTTCAGGTTTACTGTGTCCCTCTGACCTTCTTATTGACGATGAAACACAGAAATTGCATCGGAATTAAATACAAAAGGCACAATGCCGAATTAAGTACAAGAAGACTTGCTCTTCTTACTGTCTATGTTTTGAACCATTCCTGTGACACTAGTTATAGATTCCGATGCTTCACTCCTGGTTTACTGTATCCATTGGACCCTCTTATTGACGATGAAACACACAAAATGCATCGGAATTAAATACAAAAGGCACAATGCCGTCTTAAGTACATGAAGACCGAATCTTCCTACTGACTATGTTTTGAACCATTCCTGTGACACTAGTTATAGATTCCGATGCTTAACTCCAGGTTTACTGTATCCCTTGGACCTTCTTATTGACGATGAAACACAAAAATTGCATCGGAATTAAATACAAAAGGCAAAATGACGACTGAAGTACACGAAGACTGACTCTTCTTACTGACTATGATTTGAACCATTCCTGTGACACTAGTTACGGATTCCGATGCTTCACTCCAGGTTTACTGTATCCCTTGGACCTTCTTATTGACGATAAAACACAGAAATTGCATCGGAATTAAATACAAAAGGCACAATGCCGACTTAAGTACAAGAAGACTAACTCTTCTTACTGACTTTGCTTTGAACCATTCCTGTGACACTAGTTATGGATTCCGATGCTTCACTTCAGGTTTACTGTATCCCTCTGACCTTCTTATTGGCGATGAAACACAGAAATTGCATCGGAATTAAATACAAAAGGCACAATGCCGAATTAAGTTCAAGAAGACTGACTCTTCTTACTGACTATGTTTTGAACCATTCCTGTGACACCAGTTATAAATTCCGATGCTTCACTTCAGGTTTACTGTATCCCTTGGAACATCATGATGACGATGAAACACAGAAAATGAATCGGAATTAAATACAAAAGCCACAGTGCAGAAATAAGTACAAGGAGACTGACTCTTCTTACTGTCTATGTTTTGAACCATTCCTGTGACACTAGTTATAGATTCCGATGCTTCACTCCAGGTTTACTGTATCCCTTGGACCTTCTTATTGATGATGAAACACAGAAATTGCATCGGCATTAAATACAAAAGGCACAATGCCGACTTAAGGACAAGAAGACTGACTCGTCTTACTGACTATGTTTTGAACCATTCCAGTGACACTAGCTATAGATTCCTATGCTTCACTTCAGGTTTACTGTACCCCTCTGACCTTCTTATTGACGTTGAAACACAGAAATTGCATCGGAATTAAATACAAAAGCACAATGCCGACTTAAGTACAAGAAGACTGACTCTTCTTACTGTCTATGATTTGAACCATTCCATTGACACTAGTTATAGTTTCCGACGCTTCACTCCAGGTTTACTGTATCCCTTGGACCTTGTTATTGATGATGAAACACAGAAATTGCATCGGAATTAAATACAAAAGGCAAAATGCCGACTTAAGTACACGAAGACTGACTCTTCTTACTGTCTATGTTTTGAACCATTCTTGTGACACTAGTTATAGATTCCGATGCTACACTCCAGGTTTACTGTATCCCTTGGACATTCTTATTGACGATGAAACAAAGAAATTGCATCGGAATTAAATACAGAAGGCACAATGCCGACTTAAGGACAAGAAGACTGACTCTCATACTGACTTTGTTTTGAACCATTCCTGAGACACTAGTTACAGTTTCCGATGCTTCAGGTTTATTGTATCCCTTTGACCTTCTTATTGACGATGAAACACAGAAATTGCACCGGAATTAAATACAAAAGGCACAATTACGACTTAAGTTAAAGAAGTCTGACTCTTCTTACTGTCTATGATTTGAACCATTCCTGTGACACTAGTTATAGATTCCGATGCTTCACTCCAGGTTTAATGTATGCCTTGGACCTTCATATTGACGATGAAACACAGAAATTGCATCAGAATTATATAGAAAATGCACAATGATGACTTAAGTACAATAAGACTGAATATTCTAACTGACTATGTTTTGAACCATTCCTGTGACACTAGTTATAGATTCCGATGCTTCACATCAGGTTTACTGTATCCCTTGGAACTTCTTATTGATGATGAAACACAGATATTGCATCGGAATTAAATACAAAAGGCACAAAGCAGAATTAAGTACAAGAAGACTGACTCTTCTTACTGTCTATGTTTTGAACCATTCCTGTGACACTAGCTATAGATTCGGATGCTTCACTTCAGGTTTCGTGCTTACTGTACCCCTCTGACCTTCTTATTGACGATGAAACACAGAAATTGTATCGGAATTAAATAGAAAAGGTACAATGCCGACTTAAGTACAAGAAGACTGACTCTTCTTACTGTCTATGATTTGAACCATTCCTGTGACACTAGTTATAGATTCCGATCCTTCACTCCAGGTTCACTGTATCCCTTGGACCTTCTTATTGACGATGAAACACAGAAATTGCATCGGATTTAATTACAAAAGGCACAATGCCGACTTAAGGACAAGAAGACTGACACATCTTACTGACTATGTTTTGAACCATTCCTGTGACACTAGCTATAGATTCCGAAGCTTCACTTCTGGTTTACTGTATCCCTTGGACCTTCTTATAGACGACGAATTACAGAAATTGCATCGCATTTAAAAAGAAAGGGCACAATGTCGACGTAAGTACAAGAAGGCTGACTCTTCTTACTGTCTATGTTTTGAACCATTCCTGTGACACTAGTTATAGATTCCGATGCTTCACTCCAGGTTTACTATATCCCTTGGACCTTCTTATTGACGATGAAACACAAAAATTGCATCGGAATTAAATACAAAAGGCAAAATGGCGACTGAAGTACACGAAGACTGACTCTTCTTACTGACTATGATTTGAACCATTCCTGTGACACTAGTTACGGATTCAGATGCTTCACTCCAGGTTTACTGTATCCCTTGGTCCTTCTTATTGGCGATGAAACACAGAAATTGCATCGGAATTAAATAGAAAAGGCACAATGCCGACTTAAGTACAAGAAGACTGACTCTTCTTACTGACTATGTTTTGAACCATTCCTGTGACACTAGTTATAAATTCCGATGTTACACTTCAGGTTTACTGTATCCCATGGACATTCTTACTGACGATGAAATACAGAAATTGCATCGGAATTAAATACAAGAGGCACAGTGCAGAATTAAGTACAAGGAGACCGACTCTTCTTACTGTCTATGCTTTGAACCATTCCTGTGACACTAGTTATAGATTCCGATGCTTCACTCCAGTTTTACTGTATCCCTTGGACCTTCTTATTGACGATGAAACACAGAAACTGCATCGGAATTAAATACAAAAGGCACAATGCCAACTTAAGTACAAGAAGACTGACTCATCTTACTGTCTATGTTTTGAAATATTCCATTGACACTAGTTATAGATTCCGATGCTTCACTTCAGGTTTACTGTATACCTTGGACCTTCTTATTGGCGATGAAACACAGAAATTGCATCGGAATTAAATACAAAATGCACAAAGCAGAATTAAGTACAACAAGACTGACTCTTCTTATTGTTTATGTTTTGAACCATTCCTGTGACACTAGTTATAGATTCCGATGCTTCACTCCATGATTACTGTATCCCTTGGACCTTCTTATTGACGATGAAACACAGAAATTTCATCGGAATTAAATAGAAAAGGCACAATGCTGATTTAAGTACAAGAAGACTGACTCTTCTTACTGACTATGTTTTGAACCATTCCTGTGACACTAGTTATAGATCCGATGCTTCACTTCAGGTTTACTGCATACCTTGGACCTTCTTATTGACGATGAAACACAGAAATTGCATCGGAATTAAATACAAACGGCACACTGCCGACTTAAGTACAAGAAGACTGACTCTTCCTACTGTCTATGTTTTGAATCATATCTGTGACACTAGTTATAGATTCCGGTGCTTCACTTCAGGTATACTGTATCCCTCGGACCTTCTCATTGACGATGAAACACAGAAAATGCATCGGAATTAAATACAAAAGGCACAATGCTGACCTATGTACATGAAGACCGACTCTTTCTACTGACTATGTTTTGAACCAATCCTGTGACACCCGTTATAGATTCCGATGCTTCACTTGAGGTTTACTGTGTCCCTTGGACCTTCTTATTGACGATGAAACACAGAAATTGCATCGGAATTAAATACAAAAGGCACAATGCCGAATTAAGTACAAGAAGACGGACTCTTCTTACTGTCTATGTTTTGAACCATTCCTGTGACACTAGTTATAGATTCCGATGCTTCACTCCTGGTTTACTGTATCCATTGGACCCTCTTATTGACGATGAAACACACAAAATGCATCGGAATTAAATACAAAAGGCACAATGCCGACTTAAGTACATGAAGACCGAATCTTCCTACTGACTATGTTTTGAACCATTCCTGTGTCACTAATTATAGATTCCGATGCTTCACTCCAGGTTTACTGTATCCCTTGGACCTTCTTATTGACGATGAAACACAAAAATTGCATCGGAATTAAATACAAAAGGCAAAATGACGACTGAAGTACACGACGACTGACTCTTCTTACTGACTATGATTTGAACCATTCCTGTGACACTAGTTACGGATTCCGATGCTTCACTCCAGGTTTACTGTATCCCTTGGACCTTCTTATTGACGATAAAACACAGAAATTGCATCGGAATTAAATACAAAAGGCACAATGCCGACTTAAGTACAAGAAGACTAACTCTTCTTACTGACTATGCTTTGAACCATTCCTGTGACACTAGTTATGGATTCCGATGCTTTATCTCAGGTTTACTGTATCCCTCTAACCTTCTTATTGGCGATGAAACACAGAAATTGCATCGGAATTAAATACAAAAGGCACAATGCCGAATTAAGTTCAAGAAGACTGACTCTTCTTACTGTCTATTTTTGAACCAGTCCTGTGACACTAGTTATAGACTCCGATGCTTCACTCTAGGTTTACTGTATCCCTTGGAACATCATGGTGACGATGAAACACAGAAAATGCATCGGAATTAAATACAAAAGGCACAGTGCAGAACTAAGTACAAGGAGACTGACTCTTCTTACTGTCTATGTTTTGAACCATTCCTGTGACACTAGTTATAGATTCCGATGCTTCACTCCAGGTTTACTGTATCCCTTGGACCTTCTTATTGACGATGAAACACAGAAATTGCATCGGAATTAAATAGAAAAGGCACAATGCTGACTTAAGTACAAGAAGACTGACTCTTCTTACTGACTATGATTTGAACCATTCCATTGACACTAGTTATAGTTTCCGACGCTTCACTCCAGGTTTACTGTATCCCTTGGACCTTGTTATTGACGATGAAACACAGAAATTGCATCGGAATCAAATACAAAAGGCAAAATGCCGACTTAAGTACACGAAGACTGACTCTTATTACTGTCTATGTTTTGAACCATTCTTGTGACACTAGTTATAGATTCCGATGCTACACTCCAGGTTTACTGTATCCCTTGGAACTTCTTATTGATGATGAAACACAGAAATTGCATCGGAATTAAATACAAAAGGCACAAAGCAGAATTAAGTACAAGAAGACTGACTCTTCTTACTGTCTATGTTTTGAACCATTCCTGTGACACTAGCTATAGATTCCGATGCTTCACTTCAGGTTTCATGTTTACTGTACCCCTCTGACCTTCTTATTGACGATGAAACACAGAAATTACATCGGAATTAGATAGAAAAGGTACAATGCCGACTTAAGTACAAGAAGACTGACTCCTCTTAGTGTCTATGATTTGAACCATTCCTGTGACACTAGTTATAGATTCCGATGCTTCACTCCAGGTTTACTATATCCCTTGGACCTTCTTATTGACGATGAAACACAGAAATTGCAACGGAATTAAATAGAAAAGGCACAATGCTGACTTAAGTACAAGAAGACTGACTCTTCTTACTGACTATGTTTTGAACCATTCCATTGACACTAGTTATAGATTCCGATGCTTCACTCCATGTTTACTGTATCCCTTGGACCTTCTTATTGACGATGAAACACAGAAATTGCATCGGAATGAAATAGAAAAGCACAATGCCGACTTAAGTACAAGAAGACTGACTCTTCTTACTGACTATGTTTTGAACCATTCCTGTGACACTAGTTATAGATCCGATGCTTCACTTCAGGTTTACTGTATACCTTGGACCTTCTTATTGTCGATGAAAGACAGAAATTGCATCGGAATTAAATACAAACGGCACAATGCCGACTTAAGTACAAGAAGACTGACTCTTCCTACTGTCTATGTTTTGAAATATTCCTGTGACACTAGTTATAGATTCCGATGCTTCACTCCAGGTTTACTGTATCCCTTGGACCTTCTTATTGACGATGAAACACAGAAATTGCATCGGAATGAAATACAAAAGGCACAATGCCGACTTAAGTACAAGAAGACCAACTCTTCTTACTGACTATGTTTTGAACCATTCCTGTGACACTAGTTATAGATTCCGATGCTTCACTCCAGGTTTACTATATCCCTTGGACCTTCTTATTGACGATGAAACACAAAAATTGCATCGGAATTAAATACAAAAGGCAAAATGGCGACTGAAGTACACGAAGACTGACTCTTCTTACTGACTATGATTTGAACCATTCCTGTGACACTAGTTACGGATTCAGATGCTTCACTCCAGGTTTACTGTATCCCTTGGTCCTTCTTATTGGCGATGAAACACAGAAATTGCATCGGAATTAAATAGAAAAGGCACAATGCCGACTTAAGTACAAGAAGACTGACTCTTCTTACTGACTATGTTTTGAACCATTCCTGTGACACTAGTTATAAATTCCGATGTTACACTTCAGGTTTACTGTATCCCATGGACATTCTTACTGACGATTAAATACAGAAATTGCATCGGAATTAAATACAAGAGGCACAGTGCAGAATTAAGTACAAGGAGACCGACTCTTCTTACTGTCTATGCTTTGAACCATTCCTGTGACACTAGTTATAGATTCCGATGCTTCACTCCAGTTTTACTGTATCCCTTGGACCTTCTTATTGACGATGAAACACAGAAACTGCATCGGAATTAAATACAAAAGGCACAATGCCAACTTAAGTACAAGAAGACTGACTCATCTTACTGTCTATGTTTTGAAATATTCCATTGACACTAGTTATAGATTCCGATGCTTCACTTCAGGTTTACTGTATACCTTGGACCTTCTTATTGGCGATGAAACACAGAAATTGCATCGGAATTAAATACAAAATGCACAAAGCAGAATTAAGTACAACAAGACTGACTCTTCTTATTGTTTATGTTTTGAACCATTCCTGTGACACTAGTTATAGATTCCGATGCTTCACTCCATGATTACTGTATCCCTTGGACCTTCTTATTGACGATGAAACACAGAAATTTCATCGGAATTAAATAGAAAAGGCACAATGCTGATTTAAGTACAAGAAGACTGACTCTTCTTACTGACTATGTTTTGAACCATTCCTGTGACACTAGTTATAGATCCGATGCTTCACTTCAGGTTTACTGCATACCTTGGACCTTCTTATTGACGATGAAACACAGAAATTGCATCGGAATTAAATACAAACGGCACACTGCCGACTTAAGTACAAGAAGACTGACTCTTCCTACTGTCTATGTTTTGAATCATATCTGTGACACTAGTTATAGATTCCGGTGCTTCACTTCAGGTATACTGTATCCCTCGGACCTTCTCATTGACGATGAAACACAGAAAATGCATCGGAATTAAATACAAAAGGCACAATGCTGACCTATGTACATGAAGACCGACTCTTTCTACTGACTATGTTTTGAACCAATCCTGTGACACCCGTTATAGATTCCGATGCTTCACTTGAGGTTTACTGTGTCCCTTGGACCTTCTTATTGACGATGAAACACAGAAATTGCATCGGAATTAAATACAAAAGGCACAATGCCGAATTAAGTACAAGAAGACGGACTCTTCTTACTGTCTATGTTTTGAACCATTCCTGTGACACTAGTTATAGATTCCGATGCTTCACTCCTGGTTTACTGTATCCATTGGACCCTCTTATTGACGATGAAACACACAAAATGCATCGGAATTAAATACAAAAGGCACAATGCCGACTTAAGTACATGAAGACCGAATCTTCCTACTGACTATGTTTTGAACCATTCCTGTGTCACTAATTATAGATTCCGATGCTTCACTCCAGGTTTACTGTATCCCTTGGACCTTCTTATTGACGATGAAACACAAAAATTGCATCGGAATTAAATACAAAAGGCAAAATGACGACTGAAGTACACGACGACTGACTCTTCTTACTGACTATGATTTGAACCATTCCTGTGACACTAGTTACGGATTCCGATGCTTCACTCCAGGTTTACTGTATCCCTTGGACCTTCTTATTGACGATAAAACACAGAAATTGCATCGGAATTAAATACAAAAGGCACAATGCCGACTTAAGTACAAGAAGACTAACTCTTCTTACTGACTATGCTTTGAACCATTCCTGTGACACTAGTTATGGATTCCGATGCTTCATCTCAGGTTTACTGTATCCCTCTAACCTTCTTATTGGCGATGAAACACAGAAATTGCATCGGAATTAAATACAAAAGGCACAATGCCGAATTAAGTTCAAGAAGACTGACTCTTCTTACTGTCTATTTTTGAACCAGTCCTGTGACACTAGTTATAGACTCCGATGCTTCACTCTAGGTTTACTGTATCCCTTGGAACATCATGGTGACGATGAAACACAGAAAATGCATCGGAATTAAATACAAAAGGCACAGTGCAGAACTAAGTACAAGGAGACTGACTCTTCTTACTGTCTATGTTTTGAACCATTCCTGTGACACTAGTTATAGATTCCGATGCTTCACTCCAGGTTTACTGTATCCCTTGGACCTTCTTATTGACGATGAAACACAGAAATTGCATCGGAATTAAATAGAAAAGGCACAATGCTGACTTAAGTACAAGAAGACTGACTCTTCTTACTGACTATGATTTGAACCATTCCATTGACACTAGTTATAGTTTCCGACGCTTCACTCCAGGTTTACTGTATCCCTTGGACCTTGTTATTGACGATGAAACACAGAAATTGCATCGGAATCAAATACAAAAGGCAAAATGCCGACTTAAGTACACGAAGACTGACTCTTATTACTGTCTATGTTTTGAACCATTCTTGTGACACTAGTTATAGATTCCGATGCTACACTCCAGGTTTACTGTATCCCTTGGAACTTCTTATTGATGATGAAACACAGAAATTGCATCGGAATTAAATACAAAAGGCACAAAGCAGAATTAAGTACAAGAAGACTGACTCTTCTTACTGTCTATGTTTTGAACCATTCCTGTGACACTAGCTATAGATTCCGATGCTTCACTTCAGGTTTCATGTTTACTGTACCCCTCTGACCTTCTTATTGACGATGAAACACAGAAATTACATCGGAATTAGATAGAAAAGGTACAATGCCGACTTAAGTACAAGAAGACTGACTCCTCTTAGTGTCTATGATTTGAACCATTCCTGTGACACTAGTTATAGATTCCGATGCTTCACTCCAGGTTTACTATATCCCTTGGACCTTCTTATTGACGATGAAACACAGAAATTGCAACGGAATTAAATAGAAAAGGCACAATGCTGACTTAAGTACAAGAAGACTGACTCTTCTTACTGACTATGTTTTGAACCATTCCATTGACACTAGTTATAGATTCCGATGCTTCACTCCATGTTTACTGTATCCCTTGGACCTTCTTATTGACGATGAAACACAGAAATTGCATCGGAATGAAATAGAAAAGCACAATGCCGACTTAAGTACAAGAAGACTGACTCTTCTTACTGACTATGTTTTGAACCATTCCTGTGACACTAGTTATAGATCCGATGCTTCACTTCAGGTTTACTGTATACCTTGGACCTTCTTATTGTCGATGAAAGACAGAAATTGCATCGGAATTAAATACAAACGGCACAATGCCGACTTAAGTACAAGAAGACTGACTCTTCCTACTGTCTATGTTTTGAAATATTCCTGTGACACTAGTTATAGATTCCGATGCTTCACTCCAGGTTTACTGTATCCCTTGGACCTTCTTATTGACGATGAAACACAGAAATTGCATCGGAATGAAATACAAAAGGCACAATGCCGACTTAAGTACAAGAAGACCAACTCTTCTTACTGACTATGTTTTGACCCATTCCTGTGACACTAGTAATGGATTCCGATGCTTCACTTCAGGTTTACTGTATCCCTCTGACCTTCTTACTGACGATGAAACACAGAAATTGCATCGGAATTAAATACAAAAGGCACAATGCCGAATTAAGTTCAAGGAGACTGACTCTTCTTACTGTCTATTTTTGAACCAGTCCTGTGACACTAGTTATAGACTCCGATGCTTCACTCCAGGTTTACTGTATCCCTTGGTCCTTCTTATTGACGATGAAACACAGAAATTGCATCGGAATTAAATAGAAAAGGCACAATGCCGACTTAAGTACAAGAAGACTGACTCTTCTTACTGACTATGTTTTGAACCATTCCTGTGACACTAGTTATAAAATCCGATGTTACACTTCAGGTTTACTGTATCCCATGGCCATTCTTACTGACGATGAAATACAGAAATTGCATCGGAATTAAATACAAAAGGCACAGTGCAGAATTAAGTACAAGGAGACCGACTCTTCTTACTGTCTATGCTTTGATCCATTCCTGTGACACTAGTTATAGATTCCGATGCTTCACTCCAGGTTTACTGTATCCCTCTGACCTTCTTATTGACGATGAAACACAGAAATTGCATCGGAATTAAATAGAAAAGGCACAATGCCGACTTAAGTACAAGAAGACTGACTCTTCTTACTGACTATGTTTTGAACCATTCCTGTGACACCAGTTATAAATTCCGATGCTTCACTTCAGGTTTACTGTATCCCTTGGAACATCATGGTGACGATGAAACACAGAAAATGCATCGGAATTAAATACAAAAGGGACAGTGCAGAACTAAGTACAAGGAGACTGACTCTTCTTACTGTCTATGTTTTGAACCATTCCTGTGACACTAGTTATAGATTCCGATGCTTCACTCCAGGTTTACTGTATCCCTTGGACCTTCTTATTGATGATGAAACACAGAAATTGCATCGGCATTATATACAAAAGGCACAATGCCGACTTAAGGACAAGAAGACTGACTCGTCTTACTGACTATGTTTTGAACCATTCCTGTGACACTAGCTATAGATTCCGATGCTTCACTTCAGGTTTACTGTACCCCTCTGACCTTCTTATTGACGATGGAACACAGAAATTGCATCGGAATTAAATACAAAAGGCACAATGCCGACTTAAGTACAAGAAGACTGACTCTTCTTACTGTCTATGATTTGAACCATTCCATTGACACTAGTTAAAGTTTCCGACGCTTCACTCCAGGTTTACTGTATCCCTTGGACCTTCTTATTGACGATGAAACACAGAAATTGCATCGGAATCAAATACAAAAGGCAAAATGCCGACTTAAGTACACGAAGACAGACTCTTCTTACTGTCTATGTTTTGAACCATTCTTGTGACACTAGTTATAGATTCCGATGCTACACTCCAGGTTTACTGTATCCCTTGGACCTTCTTATTGACGATGAAACACAGAAATTGCATCGGAATTAAATACAGAAGGCACAATGCCGACTTAAGGACAAGAAGACTGACTCTTCATACTGACTTTGTTTTGAACCATTCCTGAGACACTAAATACAGTTTCCGATGCTTCAGGTTTATTGTATCCCTCTGACCTTCTTATTGACGATGAAACACAGAAATTGCACCGGAATTAAATACAAAAGGCACAATGCCGACTTAAGTTAAAGAAGTCTGCCTCTTCTTACTGTCTATGATTTGAACCATTCCTGAGACACTAGTTATAGATTCCGATGCTTCACTCCATGGTTTACTGTATACCTTGGACCTTCTTAATGACGATGAAACACAGAAATTGCATCGGAATTAAATACAAAAGGTACAATGCCGACTTAAGGACAAGAAGACTGACTCTTTTTACTGACTTTGTTTTGTACCATTCCTGTGACACTAGTTATAGATTCCGATGCTTCACTTCAGGTTTATTGTATCCCTCTGACCTTCTTATTGGCGATGAAACACAGAAATTGCCTCGGAATTAAATACAAAAGGCACAATGCCGACTTAAGTACAAGAAGACTGACTCTTCTTACTGACTATGTTTTGAACCATTCCTGTGACACTAGTTATAGATTCCGATGCTTCACTCCAGGTTTTCTATATCCCTTGGACGTTCTTATTGACGATGACACACAGAAATTGCATCGGAATTAAATAGAAAAGCGACAATGCCGACTTAAGTACAAGAAGACTGACTCTTCTTACTGACTATGTTTTGAACCATTCCATAGACACTAGTTATAGATTCCGATGCTTCACTCCATGTTTACTGTATCCCTTGGACCTTCTTATTGACGATGAAACACAGAAATTGCATCGGAATTAAATACAAAAGGAACAATGCCGACTTAAGGACAAGAAGACTGACTCTTCTTACTGACTTTGCTTTGAACCATTCCTGTGACACTAGTTATAGATTCCGATGCTTACCTTCAGGTTTATTGTATCCCTCTGACCTTCTTATTGGCGATGAAACACAGAAATTGCATCGGAATTAAATAGAAAACGTTCAATGCCGACTTAAGTACAAGAAGACTGACTCTTCTCACTGTCTATGAATTGAACCATTCCTGTTCAACTAGTTATAGATTCCGATCCTTCACTCCAGATTTACTGTATCCCTTGGACCTTCTTATTGACGATGAAACACAGAAATTGCATCGGATTTACATACAAAAGGCACAATGCCGACTTAAGGACAAGAAGACTGACACATCTTACTGACTATGTTTTGAACCATTCCTGTGACACTAGCTATAGATTCCGAAGCTTCACTTCTGGTTTACTGTATCCCTTGGACCTTCTTAAAGACGATGAATTACAGAAATTGCATCGCATTTAAATAGAAAGGGCACAATGTCGACGTAAGTACAAGAAGACTGACTCTTCTTACTGTCTATGTTTTGAACCATTCCTGTGACACTAGTTATAGATTCCGATGCTTCACTCCAGGTTTACTATATCCCTTGGACGTTCTTATTGACGATGACACACAGAAATTGCATCGGAATTAAATAGAAAAGCGACAATGCCGACTTAAGTACAAGTAGACTGACTCTTCTTACTGACTATGTTTTGAACCATTCCATAGACACTAGTTATAGATTCCGATGCTTCACTCCATGTTTACTGTATCCCTTGGACCTTCTTATTGACGATGAAACACAGAAATTGCATCGGAATTAAATACAAAAGGAACAATGCCGACTTAAGGACAAGAAGACTGACTCTTCTTACTGACTTTGCTTTGAACCATTCCTGTGACACTAGTTATAGATTCCGATGCTTACCTTCAGGTTTATTGTATCCCTCTGACCTTCTTATTGGCGATGAAACACAGAAATTGCATCGGAATTAAATAGAAAACGTTCAATGCCGACTTAAGTACAAGAAGACTGACTCTTCTCACTGTCTATGATTTGAACCATTCCTGTTCAACTAGTTATAGATTCCGATCCTTCACTCCAGGTTTACTGTATCCCTTGGACCTTCTTATTGACGATGAAACACAGAAATTGCATCGGATTTACATACAAAAGGCACAATGCCGACTTAAGGACAAGAAGACTGACACATCTTACTGACTATGTTTTGAACCATTCCTGTGACACTAGCTATAGATTCCGAAGCTTCACTTCTGGTTTACTGTATCCCTTGGACCTTCTTAAAGACGATGAATTACAGAAATTGCATCGCATTTAAATAGAAAGGGCACAATGTCGACGTAAGTACAAGAAGGCTGACTCTTCTTACTGTCTATGTTTTGAACCATTCCTGTGACACTAGTTATAGATTCCGATGCTTCACTCCAGGTTTACTATATCCCTTGGACCTTCTTATTGACGATGAAACACAGAAATTGCAACTGAAATAAATAGAAAAGTCACAATGCTGACTTAAGTACAAGAAGACTGACTCTTCTTACTGACTATGTTTTGAACCATTCCATTGACACTAGTTATAGATTCCGATGCTTCACTCCATGTTTACTGTATCTCTTGGACCTTCTTATTGACGATGAAACACAGAAATTACATCGGAATGAAATAGAAAAGGCACAATGCCGACTTAAGTACAAGAAGACTGACTCTTCTTACTGACTATGTTTTGAACCATTCCTGTGACACTAGTTATAGATCCGATGCTTCACTTCAGGTTTACTGTATACCTTGGACCTTCTTATTGACGATGAAAGACAGAAATTGCATCGGAATTAAATACAAACGGCACAATGCCGACTTAAGTACAAGAAGACTGACTCTTCCTACTGTCTATGTTTTGAAATATTCCTGTGACACTAGTTATAGATTCCGATGCTTCACTCCAGGTTTACTGTATCCCTTGGACCTTCTTATTGACGATGAAACACAGAAATTGCATCGGAATTAAATACAAAAGGCATAATGCCGAATTAAGTTCAAGAAGACTGACTCTTCTTAATGTCTATTTTTGAACCAGTCCTGTGACACTAGTTGTAGACTCCGATGCTTCACTCCAGGTTTACTGTATCCCTTGGTCCTTCTTATTGACGATGAAACACAGAAATTGCATCGGAATTAAATAGAAAAGGCACAATGCCGACTTAAGTACGAGAAGACTGACTCTTCTTACTGACTATGTTTTGAACCACTCCTGTGACACTAGTTATAAATTCCGATGTTACACTTCAGGTTTACTGTATCCCATGGACATTCTTACTGACGATGAAATACAGAAATTGCATCGGAATTAAATACAAAAGGCACAGTGCAGAATTAAGTACAAGGAGACCGACTCTTCTTACTGTCTATGCTTTGAACCATTCCTGTGACACTAGTTATAGATTCCGATGCTTCACTCCAGGTTTACTGTATCCCTCTGACCTTCTTATTGACGATGAAACACAGAAATTGCATCGGAATTAAATACAAAAGGCACAATGCCAACTTAAGTACAAGAAGACTGACTCATCTTACTGTCTATGTTTTGAAATATTCCATTGACACTAGTTATAGTTTCCGATGCTTCACTTCAGGTTTACTGTACCCCTCTGACCTTCTTATTGACGATGAAACACAGAAATTGCATCGGAATTAAATACAAAAGGCAAAATGCCGACTTAAGTACACGAAGACTGACTCTTCTTACTGTCTAATTTTGAACCACTCCTGTGACACTAGTTATAGACTCCGATGCTTCACTCCAGGTTTACTGTATCCCTTGGACCTTCTTGTTGACGAAGAAACACAGAAATTGCATCGGAATTAAATACAAAAGGCACAATGCCGACATAAGTAAAAGAACACTGACTCTTCTAACTGTCTATGTTTTGAACCATTCCTGTGACACTAGTTATAGAATCCGATGCTACACTCCAGTTTTGCTATTTCCCTTGGACCTTCTAATTGACGATGAAACACAGAAATTGCATCGGAATTAAAAAGAAAAAGCACAATGCCGACTTAAGTACAAGAAGACTGACTCCTCTTACTGACTATGTCTTGAACCATTCCATTGCCACTAGTTATAGATTCCGATGCTTCACTCCAGGTTTACTGTATCCCTTGGACCTTCTTATTGACGATGAAACACAGAAATTGCATCGGAATTAAATAGAAAAGGCACAATGCCGACTTAAGTACAAAAACCTGACTCTTCTTACTGACTATGTTTTGAACCATTCCTGTGACACTAGTTATAGATCCGATACTTCACTTCAGGCTTACTGTATACCTTGGACCTTCTTACTGACGATGAAACACAGAAATTGCATCGGAATTAAATACAGAAGGCACAAAGCAGAATTAAGGTCAAGAAAACTGACTCTTCTTACTGTCTATGTTTTGAACCACTCCTGTGACACTAGTTATAGATTCCGATGCTTCACTCCAGGTTTACTGTATCCCTTGGACCTTCTTATTGACGATGAAACTCAGAAATTGCATCGGAATTAAATAGAAAAGGCACAATGCCGACTTAAGTACAAGAAGACTGACTCATCTTACAGTCTATGTTTTGAAATATTCCATTGACACTAGTTATAGATTCCGATGCTTCACTCGAGGTTTACTGTATCCCTTAGACCTTGTTATTGACGATGAAACACAGAAATATCATCGGAAATAATTACAAAAGGCACAATGCCGACATAAGGACAAGAAGACTGACTCTTCTTACTGACTATGTTTTGAAGCATTCCTGTGACACTAGCTATAGATTCTGAAGCTTCACTTCAGGTTTACTGTATCCCTTGGACCTTCTTAATGACGATGAAACACAGAAATTGCATCGGAATTAAATACAAAAGGTACAATGCCGACTTAAGGACAAGAAGACTGACTCTTTTTACTGACTTTGTTTTGTACCATTCCTGTGACACTAGTTATAGATTCCGATGCTTCACTTCAGGTTTATTGTATCCCTCTGACCTTATTGGCGATGAAACACAGAAATTGCCTCGGAATTAAATACAAAAGGCACAATGCCGACTTAAGTACAAGTAGACTGACTCTTCTTACTGACTATGTTTTGAACAATTCCTGTGACACTAGTTATAGATTCCGATGCTTCACTCCAGGTTTACTATATCCCTTGGACCTTCTTATTGACGATGAAACACAGAAATTGCACCGGAATTAAATACAAAAGGCACAATGCCGACTTAAGTTAAAGAAGTCTGCCTCTTCTTACTGTCTATGATTTGAACCATTCCTGAGACACTAGTTATAGATTCCGATCCTTCACTCCAGGTTTACTGTATCCCTTGGACCTTCTTATTGACGATGAAACACAGAAATTGCATCGGATTTACATACAAAAGGCACAATGCCGACTTAAGGATAAGAAGACTGACACATCTTACTGACTATGTTTTGAACCATTCCTGTGACACTAGCTATAGATTCCGAAGCTTCACTTCTGGTTTACTGTATCCCTTCGACCTTCTTAAAGACGATGAATTACAGAAATTGCATCGCATTTAAATAGAAAGGGCACAATGTCGACGTAAGTACAAGAAGGCTGACTCTTCTTACTGTCTATGTTTTGAACCATTCCTGTGACACTAGTTATAGATTCCGATGCTTCACTCCAGGTTTACTATATCCCTTGGACCTTCTTATTGACGATGAAACACAGAAATTGCAACTGAATTAAATAGAAAAGGCACAATGCTGACTTAAGTACAAGAAGACTGACTCTTCTTACTGACTATGTTTTGAACCATTCCATTGACACTAGTTATAGATTCCGATGCTTCACTCCATGTTTACTGTATCTCTTGGACCTTCTTATTGACGATGAAACACAGAAATTGCATCGGAATGAAATAGAAAAGGCACAATGCCGACTTAAGTACAAGGAGACCGACTCTTCTTACTGTCTATGCTTTGAACCATTCCTGTGACACTAGTTATAGATTCCGATGCTTCACTCCAGGTTTACTGTATCCCTCTGACCTTCTTATTGACGATGAAACACAGATATTGCATCGGAATTAAATACAAAAGGCACAATGCCAACTTAAGTACAAGAAGACTGACTCATCTTACTGTCTATGTTTTGAAATATTCCATTGACACTAGTTATAGTTTCCGATGCTTCACTTCAGGTTTACTGTACCCCTCTCACCTTCTTATTGACGATGAAACACAGAAATTGCATCGGAATTAAATACAAAAGGCAAAATGCCGACTTAAGTACACGAAGACTGACTCTTCTTACTGTCTAATTTTGAACCACTCCTGTGACACTAGTTATAGACTCCGACGCTTCACTCCAGGTTTACTGTATCCCTTGGACCTTCTTGTTGACGAAGAAACACAGAAATTGCATCGGAATTAAATACAAAAGGCACAATGCCGACATAAGTAAAAGAAGTCTGACTCTTCTAACTGTCTATGTTTTGAACCATTCCTGTGACACTAGTTATAGAATCCGATGCTACACTCCAGTTTTACTATTTCCCTTGGACCTTCTAATTGACGATGAAACACAGAAATTGCATCGGAATTAGAAAGAAAAAGCACAATGCCGACTTAAGTACAAGAAGACTGACTCCTCTTACTGACTATGTCTTGAACCATTCCATTGCCACTAGTTATAGATTCCGATGCTTCACTCCAGGTTTACTGTATCCCTTGGACCTTCTTATTGACGATGAAACACAGAAATTGCATCGGAATTAAATAGATGAGGCACAATGCCGACTTAAGTACAAAAACCTGACTCTTCTTACTGACTATGTTTTGAACCATTCCTGTGACACTAGTTATAGATCCGATACTTCACTTCAGGCTTACTGTATACCTTGGACCTTCTTACTGACGATGAAACACAGAAATTGCATCGGAATTAAATACAGAAGGCACAAAGCAGAATTAAGGTCAAGAAGACTGACTCTTCTTACTGTCTATGTTTTGAACCACTCCTGTGACACTAGTTATAGATTCCGATGCTTCACTCCAGGTTTACTGTATCCCTTGGACCTTCTTATTGACGATGAAACTCAGAAATTGCATCGGAATTAAATAGAAAAGGCACAATGCCGACTTAAGTACAAGAAGACTGACTCTTCTTACTGACTATGCTTTGAACCATTCCATTGACACTAGTTATAGATTCCGATGCTTCACTCCATGTTTACTGTATCCCTTGGACCTTCTTATTGACGATGAAACACAGAAATTGCATCGGAATTAAATACAAAGGGCACAATGCCGACTTAAGGACAAGATGACTGACTCTTCTTACTGACTATGTTTTGAAGCATTCGTGTGACACCAGTTATAGATTCCGAAGCTTCACTTCAGGTTTATTGTATCCCTCTGACCTTCTTATTGACGATGAAACACAGAAAATGCATCGGAATTAAATACAAAAGGCACAATGTCGACGTAAGTACAAGAAGACTGACTCTTCTTACTGTCTATGTTTTGAACCATTCCTGTGACACTAGTTACAGATTCCGATGCTTCACTCCAGTTTTACTATATCCCTTGGACCTTCTTTTTGACGATGAAACACAGAAATTGCATCGGAATTAAATAGAAAAGGCACAATGCCGACTTAAGTACAAGAAGACTGACTCTTCTTACTGACTAAGCTTTGAACCATTCCATTGACACTAGTTATAGACTCCGATGCTTCACTCCATGTTTACTGTATCCCTTGGACCTTCTTATTGACGATGAAACACAGAAATTGCATCGGAATTAAATACAAAAAGCACAATGCCGTCTTAAGGACAAGAAGACTGACTCTTCTTACTGACTTTGCTTTGAACCATTCCTGTGACACTAGTTATAGATTCCGATGCTTCACTTCAGGTTTATTGTATCCCTCTGACCTTCTTATTGACGATGAAACACAGAAATTGCATCGGAATTAAATAAAAAGGCACAATGCCGACTTAAGTACAAGAAGACTGACTCATCTTACAGTCTATGTTTTGAAATATTCCATTGACACTAGTTATAGATTCCGATGCTTCACTCGACGTTTACTGTATCCCTTAGACCTTGTTATTGACGATGAAACACAGAAATATCATCGGAAATAATTACAAAAGGTACAATGCCGACTTAAGGACAAGAAGACTGACTCCTTTTACTGACTTTGCTTTGTACCATTCCTGTGACACTAATTATAGATTCCGATGCTTCACTTCAGGTTTATTCTATCCCTCTGACCTTATTGGCGATGAAACACAGAAATTGCCTCGGAATTAAATACAAAAGGCACAATGCCGACTTAAGTACAAGTAGACTGACTCTTCTTACTGACTATGTTTTGAACAATTCCTGTGACACTAGTTATAGATTCCGATGCTTCACTTCAGGTTTACTATATCCCTTGGACCTTCTTATTGACGATGAAACACAGAAATTGCATCGGAATTAAACGGAAAAGGCACAATGCCGACTTAAGTACAAGAAGACTGACTCTTCTTTCTGACTATGTTTTGAACCATTCCATTGACACTAGTTATAGATTCCGATGCTTCACTCCATGTTTACTGTATACCTTGGACCTTGTTATTGACGATGAAACACAGAAATTGCATCGGAATTAAATACAAAAGGCACAAAGCAGAATTAAGGTCAAGAAGACTGACTCTTCTTAATGTCTATGCTTTGAACCATTCCTGTGACACTAGTTATAGATTCCGATGCTTCACTCCAGGTTTACTGTATCCCTTGGACCTTCTTATTGACGATGAAACACAGAAATTGCATCGGAATTAATTACAAAAGGCACAATGCCGACATAAGGACAAGAAGACTGACTCTTCTTACTGACTATGTTTGAAGCATTCCTGTGCCACTAGCTATAGATTCCGAAGCTTCACTTCAGGTTTACTGTATCTCTTGGACCATCATATTGACGAAGAAACACAGAAATTGCATTGGAATTAAATTCAAAAGGCACAATGCCGACATAAGGACAAGAAGACTGACTCTTCTTACTGACTTTGTTTTGAACCATTCCTGTGACACTAGTTATAGATTCCGATGCTTCACTTCAGGTTTATTGTATCCCTCTGACCTTCTTATTGACGATGAAACACAGAAATTGCATCGGAATTAAATAGAAAAGGCACAATGTCGACGTAAGTACAAGAAGACTGACTCTTCTTACTGTCTATGTTTTGAACCATTCCTGTGACGCTAGTAATAGATTCCGATGCTTCACTCCAGGTTTACTGCATACTTGGACCTTCTTATTGACGATGAACTACAGAAATTGCATCAGAATTAAATACAAAATTCACAATGCCGACTTAAGTACAAGAAGACTAACTCTTCTTACTGACTATGTTTTGAACCATTCCTGTGACACTAGTTATGGATTCCGATGCTTCACATCAGGTTTACTGTATCCCTCTGACCTTCTTATTGACGATGAAACACAGAAATCGCATCAGAATTAAATAGAAAAGGCACAATGCCGACTTAAGTACAAGAAGACTGACTCATCTTACTGTCTATGTTTTGAACCATCCCTGTGACACTAGTTATAGATTCCGATGCTACACTCCAGTTTTACTATATCCCTTGGACCTTCTAATTGAAGATGAAACACAGAAATTGCATCGGAATTAAAAAGAAATATCACAATGCCGACTTAAGTACAAGAAGACTGACTCCTCTTACTGACTATGTCTTGAACCATTCCATTGCCACTAGTTATAGATTCCGATGCTTCACTCCAGGTTTACTGTATCCCTTGGACCTTCTTATTGACGATGAAACACAGAAATTGCATCGGAATTAAATAGAAAAGGCACAATGCCGACTTAAGTACAAAAACCTGACTCTTCTTACTGACTATGTTTTGAACCATTCCTGTGACACTAGTTATAGATCCGATGCTTCACTTCAGGCTTACTGTATACCTTTGACCTTCTTACTGAGGATGAAACACAGAAATTGCATCGGAATTAAATACAAAAGGCACAAAGCAGAATTAAGGTCAAGAAGCCTGACTCTTCTTACTGTCTATGTTTTGAACCACTCCTGTGACACTAGTTATAGATTCCGATGCTTCACTCCAGGTTTACTGTATCCCTTGGACCTTCTTATTGACGATGAAACACAGAAATTGCGTCGGAATTAATTACAAAAGCCACAATGCCGACATAAGGACAAGAAGACTGACTCTTCTTACTGACTATGTTTTGAAGCATTCCTGTGACACCAGTTATAGATTCCGAAGCTTCACTTCAGGTTTATTGTATCCCTCTGACCTTCTTATTGACGATGAAGCACAGAAAATGCATCGGAATTAAATAGAAAAGGCACAATGTCGACGTAAGTACAAGAAGACTGACTCTTCTTACTGTCTATGTTTTGAACCATTCCTGTGACACTAGTTATAGATTCCGATGCTTCACTCCAGTTTAACTATATCCCTTGGACCTTCTTTTTGACGATGAAACACAGAAATTGCATCGGAATTAAATAGAAAAGGCACAATGCCGACTTAAGGACAAGTAGACTGACTCTTTTTACTGACTTTGTTTTGTACCATTCCTGTGACACTAGTTATAGATTCCGATGCTTCACTTCAGGTTTATTGTATCCCTCTGACCTTCTTATTGGCGATGAAACACAGAAATTGCCTCGGAATTAAATACAAAAGGCACAATGCCGACTTAAGTACAAGAAGACTGACTCTTCTTACTGACTATGTTTTGAACCATTCCTGTGACACTAGTTATAGATTCCGATGCTTCACTCCAGGTTTTCTATATCCCTTTGACGTTCTTATTGACGATGAAACACAGAAATTGCATCGGAATTAAATAGAAAAGCGACAATGCCGACTTAAGTACAAGAAGACTGACTCTTCTTACTGACTATGTTTTGAACCATTCCATAGACACTAGTTATAGATTCCGATGCTTCACTCCATGTTTACTGTATCCCTTGGACCTTCTTATTGACGATGAAACACAGAAATTGCATCGGAATTAAATACAAAAGGAACAATGCCGACTTAAGGACAAGAAGACTGACTCTTCTTACTGACTTTGCTTTGAACCATTCCTGTGACACTAGTTATAGATTCCGATGCTTACCTTCAGGTTTATTGTATCCCTCTGACCGTCTTATTGGCGATGAAACACAGAAATTGCATCGGAATTAAATAGAAAAGGCACAATGCCGACTTAAGTACAAGAAGACTGACTCTTCTTACTGACTATACTTGGAACCATTCCTGTGACACTAGTTATAGATTCCGATGATTCAGTCGAGGTTTACTGTATCGGTTGGACCTTCATATTGACGATGAAACGCAGAAATTGCATCAGAATTAAATAGAAAATGCACAATGATGACTTAAGTACAAAAAGACTGGCTCTTCTTACTGTCTATGTTTTGAGCCATTTCTGTGACACTAGTTATAGATTCCGATGCTTCACTCCTGGTTTACTGCATCCCTTGGACCTTCTTATTGACGATGAAACACAGAAATTGCATCGGAATTAAATACAAAAGGCACAATGCCGACTTAAGGACAACAAGATTGACTCTTCTTACTGACTATGCTTTGAACCATTCCTGTGACACTAGTTATAGTTTCCGATGCTTCACTCCAGGTTTACTGTATCCCTTGGACCTTCTTATTGACGATGAAACACAGATATTGCATCGGAATTAATTACAAAAGGCACAATGCCGACATAAGGACAAGAAGACTGACTCTTCTTACTGACTATGATTTGATGCATTCCTGTGACACTAGCTATAGATTCCGAAGCTTCACTTCAGGTTTACTGTATCCCTTGGACCTTCTTATTGACGATGAAACACAGAAATTGCATCGGAATTAAATACAAAAGGCACAATGCCGACTTAAGGACAAGAAGACTGACTCTTCTTACTGACTTTGTTTTGAACCATTCCTGTGACACTAGTTATAGATTCCGATGCTTCACTCGAGGTTTACTGTATCCCTTGGACCTTCTTATTGACGATGAAACACAGAAATTGCATCGGAATTAAATAGAAAAGGCACAATGCCGAATTAAGTACAAGAAGACTGACTCTCCATACTGACTATGTTTTAAACCATTCCATTGACACTAGTTACAGATTCCGATGCTTCACTCCAGGTTTACTGTATCCCTTGGACCTTCTTATTGACGATGAAACGCAGGAATTGCATCGGAATTAAATACAAAAACGCACAATGCCGACTTAAGGACAAGAAGCTGACTCTTCTTACTGACTTTTCTTTGAACCATTCCTGTGACACTAGTTATAGATTCCGATGCTTCACTTCAGGTTTATTGTATCCCTCTGACCTTCTTATTGACGATGAAACACAGAAATTGCATCGGAATAAAATAGAAAAGGCACAATGCCGACATAAGTACAAGAAGACTGACTCATCTTACTGACTATGTTTTGAACCATTCCTGTGACACTAGTTATAGATTCCGATGCTTCACTCCAGGTTTACTGCATCCCTTGGACCTTCTTATTGACGATGAACTACAGAAATTGCATCGGAATTAAATACAAAAGGCACAATGCCGACTTAAGTACAAGAAGACTAACTCTTCTTACTGACTATATTTTGAACCATTCCTGTGACACTAGTTATGGATTCCGATGCTTCACTTCAGGTTTACTGTATCCCTCTGACCTTCTTATTGACGATGAAACACAGAAATCGCATCAGAATTAAATAGAAAAGGCACAATGCCGACTTAAGTACAAGAAGACTGACTCTTCTTACTGTCTATGATTTGAACCATCCCTGTGACACTAGTTATAGATTCCGATGCTTCACTCCATGTTTACTGTATCCCTTGGACCTTCATATTGACGATGAAACACAGAAATTACATCGGAATTAAATACAAAAGCCACAATGCCGACTTAAGGACAAGAAGACTGAATCTTCTTACTGACTTTGCTTTGAACCATTCCTGTGACACTAGTTATAGATTCTGATGCTTCACTTCAGGTTTATTGTATCCCTCTGACCTTCTTATTGGCGATGAAACACAGAAATTGCATAAGAATTAAATAATAAAGGCACAATGCCGACTTAAGTACAAGAAGACTGACTCTTCTTACTGACTATATTTTGAACCATTCCTGTGACACTAGTTATAGATTCCGATGCTTCGGTCGAGGTTCACTGTATCGGTTGGACCTTCATATTGACGATGAAACGCAGAAATTGCATCAGAATTAAATAGAAAATGCACAATGATGACTTAAGTACAATAAGACTGACTCTTCTTACTGACTATGTTTTGAACCATTCCTGTGACACTAGTTATAGATCCGATGCTTCACTTCATTTTTACTTTCAACCTTGGACCTTCTTATTGACGATGAAACACAGAAATTGCATCGGAATTAAATACAAAAGGCACAAAGCAGAATTAAGGTCAAGAAGACTCACTCTTCTTACTGTCTATGCTTTGAACCATTCCTGTGACACTAGTTATAGATTCCGATGCTTCACTCCAGGTTTACTGTATCCCTTGGACCTTCTTATTGACGATGAAACACAGAAATTGCATCGGAATTAATTACAAAAGGCACAATGCCGCCATAAGGACAAGAAGACTGACTCTTCTTACTGACTATGTTTTGAAGCATTCCTGTGCCACTAGCTATAGATTCCGAAGCTTTACTTCAGGTTTACTGAATCCCTTGGACCATCATATTGACGAAGAAACACAGAAATTGCATTGGAATTAAATTCAAAAGGCACAATGCCGACTTAAGGACAAGAAGACTGACTCTTCTTACTGACTTTGTTTTGAACCATTATGTGACACTAGTTATAGATTCCGATGCTTCACTTCAGGTTTATTGTATCCCTCTGACCTTCTAATTGACGATGAAACACAGAAATTGCATCGGAATTAAATAGAAAAGGCACAATGTCGACGTAAGTACAAGAAGACTGACTCTTCTTACTGTCTATGTTTTGAACCATTCCTGTGACACTAGTTATAGATTCCGATGCTTCACTCCAGGTTTACTGCATCCCTTGGACCTTCTTATTGACGATGAACTACAGAAATTGCATCGGAATTAAATACAAAAGGCACAATGCCGACTTAAGTACAAGAAGACTAACTCTTCTTACTGACTATGTTTTGAACCATTCCTGTGACACTAGTTATGGATTCCGATGCTTCACTTCAGGTTTACTGTATCCCTCTGACCTTCTTATTGACGATGAAACACAGAAATCGCATCAGAATTAAATAGAAAATGCACAATGCCGACTTAAGTACAAGAAGACTGACTCTTCTTACTGTCTATGTTTTGAACCATCCCTGTGACACTAGTTATAGATTCCGATGCTACACTCCAGTTTTACTGTATCCCTTGGACCTTCTAATTGAAGATGAAGCACAGAAATTGCATCGGAATTAAAAAGAAAAGTCACAATGCCGACTTAAGTACAAGAAGACTGACTCCTCTTACTGACTATGTCTTGAACCATTCCATTGCCACTAGTTATAGATTCCGATGCTTCACTCCAGGTTTGCTGTATCCCTTGGACCTTCTTATTGACGATGAAACACAGAAATTGCATCGGAATTAAATAGAAAAGGCACAATGCCGACTTAAGTACAAAAACCTGACTCTTCTTACTGACTATGTTTTGAACCATTCCTGTGACACTAGTTATAGATCCGATGCTTCACTTCAGGCTTACTGTATACCTTGGACCTTCTTACTGACGATGAAACACAGAAATTGCATCGGAATTAATTACAAAAGGCACAAAGCAGAATTAAGTTCAAGAAGACTGACTCTTCTTACTGTCTATGTTTTGAACCACTCCTGTGACACTAGTTATAGATTCCGATGCTTCACTCCAGGTTTACTGTATCCCTTGGACCTTCTTATTGACGATGAAACACAGAAATTGCATCGGAATTAATTACAAAAGCCACAATGCCGACATAAAGACAAGAAGACTGACTCTTCTTACTGACTATGTTTTGAAGCATTCCTGTGACACCAGTTATAGATTCCGAAGCTTCACTTCAGGTTTAGTGTATCCCTCCGACCTTCTTATTGACGATGAAACACAGAAAATACATCGGAAATTAATAGAAAAGGCACAATGTCGACGTAAGTACAAGAAGACTGACTCTTTTTACTGTCTATGTTTTGAACCATTCCTGTGACACTAGTTATAGATTCCGATGCTTCACTCCAGTTTTACTATATCCCTCTGACCTTCTTTTTGACGATGAAACACAGAAATTGCATGGGAATTAAATAGAAAAGGCACAATGCCGACTTAAGTACAAGAAGACTGACTCTTCTTACTGACTATGCTTTGAACCATTCCATTGACACTAGTTATAGATTCCGATGCTTCACTCCATGTTTACTGTATCCCTTGGACCTTCTTATTGACGATGAAACACAGAAATTGCACCGGAATTAAATACAAAAGGTACAATGCCGACTTAAGGACAAGAAGACTGACTCTTTTTGCTGACTTTGTTTTGTACCATTCCTGTGACACTAGTTATAGATTCCGACGCTTCACTTCAGGTTTATTGTATCCCTCTGACCTTCTTATTGGCGATGAAACACAGAAATTGCCTCGGAATTAAATACAAAAGGCACAATGCCGACTTAAGTACAAGAAGACTGACTCTTCTTACTGACTATGTTTTGAACCATTCCTGTGACACTAGTTATAGATTCGGATGCTTCACTCCAGGTTTACTATATCCCTTGGACCTTCGTATTGACGATGAAACACAGAAATTGCATCGGAATTAAATAGAAAAGGGACAATGCCGACTTAAGTACAAGAAGGCCGACTCTTCATATTGACTATGTTTTGAACCATTACATTGACACTAGTTATAGATTCCGATGCTTCACTCCATGTTTACTGTATCCCTTGGACCTTCTTATTGACGATGAAACACAGAAATTGCATCGGAATTAAATACAAAATTCACAATGCCGACTTAAGGACAAGAAGACTGACTCTTCTTACTGACTTTGCTTTTAACCATTCCTGTGACACTAGTTATAGATTCCGATGCTTCGCTTCAGGTTTATTGTATCCCTCTGACCTTCTTATTGGCGATGAAACACAGAAATTGCATCGGAATGAAATAGAAAAGGCACAATGCCGACTTAAGTACAAGAAGACTGACTCTTCTTACTGACTATATTTTGAACCATTCCTGTGACACTAGTTATAGATTCCGATGCTTCAGTCGAGGTTTACTGTATCGGTTGGACCTTCATATTGACGATGAAACGCAGAAATTGCATCAGAATTAAATAGGAAATGCACAATGATGACTTAAGTACAATAAGACTGACTCTTCTTACTGACTATGTTTTGAACCATTCCTGTGACACTAGTTATAGATCCGATGCTTCACTTCATTTTTACTGTATACCTTGGACCTTCTTATTGACGATGAAACACAGAAATTGCATCGGAAATAAATACAAAAGGCACAAAGCAGAATTAAGGTCAAGAAGACTGACTCTTCTTACTGTCTATGCTTTGAACCATTCCTGTGACACTAGTTATAGATTCCGATGCTTCACTCCAGGTTTACTGTATCCCTTGGACCATGATATTGACGAAGAAACACAGAAATTGCATTGGAATTAAATTCAAAAGGCACAATGCCGACTTAAGGACAAGAAGACTGACTCTTCTTACTGACTTTGTTTTGAACCATTCCTGTGACACTAGTTATAGATTCCGATGCTTCACTTCAGGTTTATTGTATCCCTCTGACCTTCTTATTGACGATGAAACACAGAAATTGCATCGGAAGTAAATAGAAAAGGCACAATGTCGACGTAAGTACAAGAAGACTGACTCTTCTTACTGTCTATGTTTTGAACCATTCCTGTGACACTAGTTATAGATTCCGATGCTTCACTCCAGGTTTACTACATCCCTTGGACCTTCTTGTTGACGATGAAACACAGAAACTGCATCGGAATTAAATAGAAAAGGCACAATGCCGACTTAAGTACAAGAAGACTGAGTCTCCTTACTGACTATGTTTTAAAACATTCCATTGACACTAGTTACAGATTCCGATGCTTCACTCCAGGTTTACTGTATCCCTTGGACCTTCTTATTGACGATGAAACACAGGAATTGCATCGGAATTAAATACAAAACGCACAATGCCGACTTAAGGACAAGAAGCTGACTCTTCTTACTGACTTTTCTTTGAACCATTCCTGTGACACTAGTTATAGATTCCGATGCTTCACTTCAGGTTTATAGTATCCCTCTGTTCTTCCTATTGACGATGAAACACAGAAATTGCATCGGAATTAAATAGAAAAGGCACAATGCCGACTTAAGTACAAGAAGACTGACTCTTCTTACTGACTATGTTTTGAACCATTCCTGTGACACTAGTTATAGATTCCGATGCTTCACTCCAGGTTTACTGCATCCCTTGGACCTTCTTATTGACGATGAACTACAGAAATTGCATCGGAATTAAATACAAAAGGCACAATGCCGACTTAAGTACAAGAAGACTAACTCTTCTTACTGACTATGTTTTGAACCATTCCTGTGACACTAGTTATGGATTCCGATGCTTCACTTCAGGTTTACTGTATCCCTCTGATCTTCTTATTGACGATGAAACACAGAAATCGCATCAGAATTAAATAGAAAAGGCACAATGCCGACTTAAGTACAAGAAGACTGACTCTTCTTACTGTCTATGTTTTGAACCATCCCTGTGACACTAGTTATAGATTCCGATGCTTCACACCAAGTTTACTGTATCCCTTGGTCCTTCTTATTGTCGATGAAACACAGAAATTGCATTGGAATTAAATTCAAAAGGCACAATGCCGACTTAAGTACAAGAAGACTGACTCTTCATAATGACTATGCTTTGAACCATTCCTGTGACACTAGTTATAGATTCCGATGCTTCACTCCATGTTTACTGTATCCCTTGGACCTTCTTATTGACGATGAAACACAGAAATTGCATCGGAATTAAATACAAAAGGCACAATGCCGACATAAGTACAAGAAGACTAACTCTTCTTACTGACTATGTTTTGAACAATTCCTGTGACACTAGTTATGGACTCCGATGCTACACTTCAGGTTTACTTTATCCCTCTGACCTTCTTATTGACGATGAAACACAGAAATTGCATCAGAATTAAATAGAAAAGGCACAAAGCTGACTTAAGGACAAGAAGACTGAGTCTTCTTAATGACCTTGATTTGAACCGTTCCTGTGACACTAATTATAGTTTCCGATGGTCCACTTCAGGATTACTGTATCCCTCTGACCTTCTTATTGACGATGAAACACAGAAATTGCATCAGAATTAAATAGAAAATGCACAATGCCGACTTAAGTACAACAAGGCTGACTCTTCTTACTGTCTATGTTTTGAATCATCCCTGTGACACTAGTTATAGATTCCGATGCTTCACTCCAGGTTTACTGTATCCCTTAGTCCTTCTTATTGACGATGAAACACAGCAATTGCATCGGATTTAAATACAAAAGGCACAATGCCGACTAAAGTACAAGAAGACTGACTCTCCTTACTGACTATGTTTTGAACCCTTCCTGTGACACTAGTTATAAATTACAATGCTTCACTTCAGGTTTACTGTATCCCTTGGACCTTCTTATTGACGATGAAACACAGAAATTGCATCGGAATTAATTACAAAAGGCACAATGCCGACTTAAGTACAAGAAGACTGACTCTTCTTACTGACTATGTTTTGAACCATTCCTGTGACACTAGTTATAGATTCCGATGCTTCAGTCGAGGTTTACTGTATCCCTTGGACCTTCTTATAGACGATGAAACACAGAAATTGCATCGGAATTAATTACAAAAGGCTCAATGCCGACTTAAGGACAAGAAGACTGACTCTTCTTACTGACTATGTTTTGAACCATTCCTGTGACACTAGCTATAGATTCAGATGCTTCACTTCAGGTTTATTGTATCCCTCTGACATTCTTATTGACGATGAAACACAGAAATTGCATCGGAATTAAATAGAAAAGGCACAATGTCGACGTAAGTACAAGAAGTCTGACTCTTCTTACTGTCTATGTTTTGAACCATTCCTGTGACACTAGTTATAGATTCCGATGCTTCACTCCAGTTTTACTATATCCCTTGGACCTTCTTATTGACGATGAAACACAGAAATTGCAACGGAATTTGAAAGAAATGGCACAATGCCGACTTAAGTACAAGAAGACTGACTCCTCTTTCTGACTATGTCTTGAACCATTCCCTTGACACTAGTTATAGATTCCGATGCTTCACTCCAGGTTTACTGTATCCCTTGGACCTTCTTATTGACGATGAAACACAGAAATTGCATCGGAATTAAATAGAAAAGGCACAATGCCGACTTAAGTACATACCCTGACTCTTCTTACAGACTATGTTTTGAACCATTCCTGTGACACTGTTTATAGATCCGATGCTTCACTTCAGGCTTACTGTATACCTTGGACCTTCTTATTGACGATGAACCACAGAAATTGTATCGGAATTAAATACAAAAGGCACAAAGCAGAATTAAGGTCAAGAAGACTGACTCTTCTTACTGTCTATGTCTTGAACCACTCCTGTGACACTAGTTATAGATTCCGATGCTTCACTCCAGGTTTACTGTATCCCTTGGACCTTCTTATTGACGATGAAACACAGAAATTGCATCGGAATTAATTACAAAAGGCAGAATGCCGACATAAGGACAAGAAGACTGACTCTTATTACTGACTATGTTTTGAAGCATTCCTGTGACACCAGCTATAGATTCCGAAGCTTCACTTCAGGTTTACTGTATCCTTTGGACCTTCTTATTGACGATGAAACACAGAAATTGCATCGGAATTAAATACAAAAGGCACAATGCCGACTTAAGGACAAGAAGACTGACTTTTCTTACTTACTTTGTTTTGAACCATTCCTGTGACACTAGTTATAGATTCCGATGCTTCACTTCAGGTTTATTGTATCCCTCTGACCTTCTTATTGACGATGAAACACAGAAATTGCATCGGAATTAAATAGAAAAGGCACAATGCCGACTTAAGTACAAGAAGACTGACTCTTCTTACTGACTATGTTTTGAACCATTCCTGTGACACTAGTTATAGATTCCGATGCTTCACTCCAGGTTTACTGCATCCCTTGGACCTTCTTATTGACGATGAACTACAGAAATTGCATCGGAATTAAATACAAAAGGCACAATGCCTACTTAAGTACAAGAAGACTAACTCTTCTTACTGACTATGTTTTGAACCATTCCTGTGACACTAGTTATGGATTCCGATGCTTCACTTCAGGTTTACTGTATACCTCTGACCTTCTTATTGACGATGAAACACAGAAATCGCATCAGAATTAAATAGAAAAGGCACAATGCCGACTTAAGTACAAGAAGACTGACTCTTCTTACTGTCTATGTTTTGAACCATCCCTGTGACACTAGTTATAGATTCCGATGCTTCACTCCAAGTTTACTGTATCCCTTGGTCCTTCTTATTGACGATGAAACACAGAAATTGCATCGGAATTAAATTCAAAAGGCACAATGCCGACTTAAGTACAAGAAGACTGACTCTTCTTAATGACTATGCTTTGAACCATTCCTGTGACACTAGTTATAGATTCCGATGCTTCACTCCATGTTTACTGTATCCCTTGGACCTTCTTATTGACGATGAAACACAGAAATTGCATCGGAATTAAATACAAAAGGCACAATGCCGACATAAGTACAAGAAGACTAACTCTTCTTACTGACTATGTTTTGAACAATTCCTGTGACACTAGTTATGGACTCCGATGCTACACTTCAGGTTTACTTTATCCCTCTGACCTTCTTATTGACGATGAAACACAGAAATTGCATCAGAATTAAATAGAAAAGGCACAAAGCCGACTTAAGGACAAGAAGACTGAGTTTTCCTAATGACCTTGTTTTGAACCGTTCCTGTGACACTAGTTATAGATTCCGATGGTCCACTTCAGGATTACTGTATCCCTCTGACCTTCTTATTGACGATGAAACACAGAAATTGCATCAGAATTAAATAGAAAATGCACAATGCCGACTTAAGTACAACAAGGCTGACTCTTCTTACTGTCTATGTTTTGAATCATCCCTGTGACACTAGTTATAGATTCCGATGCTTCACTCCAGGTTTACTGTATCCCTTAGTCCTTCTTATTGACGATGAAACACAGCAATTGCATCGGATTTAAATACAAAAGGCACAATGCCGACTAAAGTACAAGAAGACTGACTCTCCTTACTGACTATGTTTTGAACCCTTCCTGTGACACTAGTTATAAATTACAATGCTTCACTTCAGGTTTACTGTATCCCTTGGACCTTCTTATTGACGATGAAACACAGAAATTGCATCGGAATTAATTACAAAAGGCACAATGCCGACTTAAGTACAAGAAGACTGACTCTTCTTACTGACTATGTTTTGAACCATTCCTGTGACACTAGTTATAGATTCCGATGCTTCAGTCGAGGTTTACTGTATCCCTTGGACCTTCTTATTGACGATGAAACAAAGAAATTGCATCGGAATTAATTACCAAAGGCTTAATGCCGACTTAAGGACAAGAAGACTGACTCTTCTTACTGACTATGTTTTGAACCATTCCTGTGACACTAGCTATAGATTCAGATGCTTCACTTCAGGTTTATTGTATCCCTCTGACATTCTTATTGACGATGAAACACAGAAATTGCATCGGAATTAAATAGAAAAGGCACAATGTCGACGTAAGTACAAGAAGTCTGACTCTTCTTACTGTCTATGTATTGAACCATTCCTGTGACACTAGTTATAGATTCCGATGCTTCACTCCAGTTTTACTATATCCCTTGGACCTTCTTATTGACGATGAAACACAGAAATTGCATCGGAATTTAAAAGAAAAGGCACAATGCCGACTTAAGTACTAGAAGACTGACTCCTCTTTCTGACTATGTCTTGAACCATTCCCTTGACACTAGTTATAGATTCCGATGCTTCACTCCAGGTTTACTGTATCCCTTGGACCTTCTTATTGACGATGAAACACAGAAATTGCATCGGAATTAAATAGAAAAGGCACAATGCCGACTTAAGTACATACCCTGACTCTTCTTACAGACTATGTTTTGAACCATTCCTGTGACACTATTTATAGATCCGATGCTTCACTTCAGGCTTACTGTATACCTTGGACCTTCTTATTGACGATGAACCACAGAAATTGCATCGGAATTAAATACAAAATGCACAAAGCAGAATTAAGGTCAAGAAGACTGACTCTTCTTACTGTCTATGTTTTGAACCACTCCTGTGACACTAGTTATAGATTCCGATGCTTCACTCCAGGTTTACTGTATCCCTTGGACCTTTTTATTGACGATGAAACACAGAAATTGCATCGGAATTATTTACAAAAGGCAGAATGCCGACATAAGGACAAGAAGACTGACTCTTATTACTGACTATGTTTTGAAGCATTCCTGTGACACCAGCTATAGATTCCGAAGCTTCACTTCAGGTTTACTGTATCCTTTGGACCTTCTTATTGACGATGAAACACAGAAATTGCATCGGAATTAAATACAAAAGGCACAATGCCGACTTAAGGACAAGAAGACTGACTTTTCTTACTTACTTTGTTTTAAACCATTCCTGTGACACTAGTTATAGATTCCGATGCTTCACTTCAGGTTTATTGTATCCCTCTGACCTTCTTATTGACGATGAAACACAGAAATTGCATCGGAATTAAATAGAAAAGGCACAATGCCGACTTAAGTACAAGAAGACTGACTCTTCTTACTGACTATGTTTTGAACCATTCCTGTGACACTAGTTACAGATTCCGATGCTTCACTCCAGGTTTACTGCATCCCTTGGACCTTCTTATTGACGATGAACTACAGAAATTGCATCCGAATTAAATACAAAAGGCACAATGCCGACTTAAGTACAAGAAGACTAACTCTTCTTACTGACTATGCTTTGAACCATTCCTGTGACACTAGTTATGGATTCCGATGCTTCACTTCAGGTTTACTGTATCCCTCTGACCTTCTTATTGACGATGAAACACAGAAATCGCATCAGAATTAAATAGAAAAGGCACAATGCCGACTTAAGTACAAGAGGAGTGACTCTTCTTACTGTCTATGTTTTGAACCATCCCTGTGACACTAGTTATAGATTCCGATGCTTCACTCCAAGTTTACTGTATCCCTTGGTCCTTCTTATTGACGATGAAACACAGAAATTGCATCGGAATTAAATTCAAAGGGCACAATGCCGACTTAAGTACAAGAAGACTGACTCTTCTTAATGACTATGCTTTGAACCATTCCTGTGACACTAGTTATAGATTCCAATGCTTCACTCCATGTTTACTGTATCCCTTGGACCTT